>NC_061081.1:8880099-8998381 GCF_021917145.1 Hypomesus transpacificus | reverse complement strand
CAGCATTGATAGTTTCCAAGCCATTGGAGAAAACGAGAGAAAGAAAGTGAGTAACAGAGAAATAAATGAGAGAGATATAGATGAATTTGAAGAGAGAGAGAGAGAGAGAGATAGAGTGAGAGAGAGAGAGAGAGAGAATGGGGTGGGAATGGAACAGTGTCTTGGTGTGATTTGTGTTTATGCTGCATAATGAAATTATCCTAAGACAGAAGGAGGCCTCGGTGATATCTAAAATCAATATTTTCCCAGAGGATCCCATATCCCTGACCAGGGAAAATCCCAGCAGCAGACATAAAACCCATCAGAGGACATAAGCAGAAAGAAGGAGCTGTCATCATTCACTTCAGCCCTCCTTCTGCTGACACTCCTTTTAGATTCCGTGCCGTTCTCGAGAAATGTACTTTCTGAATGCACTGATGATGCGGAAGGTTTCGACATTTTGAGGTCATGTAGAAAGGCTGATGAATAGATGAACTTTTCAGATGTGCCTGCGTGGAGTTTGAATGAGACACAAATAGGCAAACACACGCCTCCGCGCTCTTGATCAACCATGACATAGGACACAAGTGAGCACACACACGCTCACGACATGCTCGCGTACGCACTCCCAAACACACACACACAAACACGCCTACACCCGAATCAGCGACATTGTGTTGCAGAGTGGGCAGGTGCTCTAGTAGAACTTTCAGAGGAAAACACCGACTGAACGAACGCTTCACTCAGAGCTGCCCCACTAGAGCCGATAAGCCCTCCTCGTTTTGTCTCTCTGCTTCATAGTCATTGTCAAACCTCCACTTCACTTCTGGAGATGCCCCACCGTGCTGCAGAGTGTTGGACGCTGAGGGGGGGGGCGGGGGGGGGGGGGGGGCTCTGTATGTCTGCGAAAGAAAGAGAGGGACAGAAAGAGAGAGAGAGGGCGAGTGAGCTCATGTGGGAAAAGCAGAGATCCATTGCAAGAGAGGTCCATCGCAGGTCAAGACAGTGAACCAGGAAGTCATCACCATCATTCATTTCCTTGAATATGGATGTCTGTGACCTTCCCTGCTGTGTCTTTGGCGTGTCTACACCCCGGGTCTTTGTAACACAGGGGTGGCTGGATCTGCCGGGGTCCTCGGACGGCATCCAATGAAAATAATCAAGGTCATGTGACAGAGGTTGCAGATTGCACCATGGGACAGGGTGAAATATTACATATACATTTATTCATGTCACAGATGCTCATACTTGAAGTGACCTCGATGTCAAGGTGAGGCCAAGGCCCATGCACGGAAGTGTGCTGCATTATGTGAAGCCATATGTTGTGATGTGTGACTCTCTGAAAATGCAGCACCATCCTTAATAAACAGTACTGTATTGAAAATATAGTAAAAGGATGCAAATATAATACTGTATTGAAATACAGTGCCATACAGAAAATACAGTACCAAGCTGAAAATACAGTGCCATACTGTGGCTGACTAAGCCTCCACACCAACCGTTTTCTATGACTGAAAAACTACAAACACCAGTTCAAGGGTTTTATATACAGTAACAAAATTGTGTTCCAAACATTTATCCTATGTTGCCACTTTTCATTCATCCAATTCATATAGGTAATCTGAAGGGGAAAAAATCTATCTCTAACACAACAAAACACATCTGCTACTGCACCAGTCAAATGTTGGTATGGTATATTATTGACCAGCAAGCAAATTGCCAGACTTAGCTATTATTTCTCATGCCTTTACCATCTCCGGTTCTACAGCGATGTCTTTATACAATTTCCATTTACAAAAGGGTTGTCTTTTCCAAAGACTTAGTTCCCTAGTTTCTCCAGTCGGATTTACGGGCAAAGGTTGATCAAGATGACTTCTCCTAAATGGTGTCCGTGTGTTATCTGAAGAGTAAAAGGAGCGGGCAATTATCCCAGGCCAACACCACCCAAGATAAGGATCTGAAATTAAATCCTGTTAAGGAAGTCTGTATAGTGAATCTCTCTATTTCCCCAGCGACAGCAAGATCAGTGTTGTTCGCCATGGCGACTCAGAATCTCTCTGCCTGCAGCAGGAAAATGCTATTACACTGTCAGGCTGTGTCCAGCGACCAGGAGATACATATCTTTCCTTCTCAAACTCATTCATTCTCCAACTGCAGACTCTCCTCTCAATAAATCTATTTTTAATTTCCATGAGTTATTTTGTATTGAACGGCGCAGGTACTAATTACCAGAACAGGGATAAAGAGACTGTCTAAGTGATTGAGGAAGATAAATTAATTGTCAAAGAGAAGTTGAACTTTTATTTCTCATGATGAATCTTTGAATTATGTACTTTAGTGTCAGCTATTATTACAGATTGCGATAGCTACAAAGAAGGCACAAAATTATCGTCCTGCATAGCGTTAAAAATTATTATTGAGATTATGAAAAAGAAGAGGGCAAGAGGTAATAAAGGCAGCCATTTTAAACCTATATACAAGAAAGACACACTCTGGAGACGGGAGAGAGACAAGAGAGGTTAAACGGTGAGGCTGGAAAGCTGATGGAAGGGACCACCCAACCAGAACCAGGATGACCGGGGAGTTATGTATGATAGTATGATAGCTTCCTCCTGACCTCAGAACAGTTGTGCCCCACCCCTCCACACACAAGGTGACATCTTGCCACCAGACATATCACTCACTGTCACCAGCCAGCCCGAAAGGTCAGCATCCGTGTAGGGGGCCGTGCTTAGTGGACGACGACCCCATCCTTCCTCCTCTCACCTCCAGGCTCCATGGAAGGGCTTGCTGCCGGAGCGTGTCATGTGATATCCCCCCAGCTGCCGCTTCTGTAATCAAACGCTCCGTCTTCTGGTGGATCGACTCCAAACAAGCACAAACAGATCAAGAGGGGGGAGGGGGGGGGGAGTCTCTGCTCAAGATGAGGGATTGCATTTTTTTACAGAAATGAACAGCGCCACTGATTTGTCTTTGAACCTCTGCTTTGGAGCAGTTCACTTTTAGACAACACTGGGTGTTTTGATGCTAGTTGAACAGACAATTGTTTGAACGAAAATGATTCAGAAGAAGGGGAAAACGTTTTCTGAGATGGCTGGACAGGGGAGGGCCGTGTAGATTTGTCTGTGGATAAAAAGATCTATGGAAGATCAGATCCAAAAGAGATGGACAGCTCTAGCTAAAGTACCCAGACCACCCAGAAGACCCACCCTGAGGCTGAGGAGGTGTGTAATGTTTCTGCAATGTCTGAAAGCTGTTGTGTCATTGTTTAAATATCTAAATATAACAGTTTGGATCTAGAATGTTTGTAGAAGAAGTCCATTTATTACACCGGGGGAATTTTATTAATCTGAATTAAGTATGTTGGAACATACAAGGGCAAGACTGTGGGACAGCTGGTGGTTCAGTGTGTAGTGTGTCCGTTGGTGTGCGTGTGTGTGTGAGAAAGAAAACACTACCAAACTCAGAGTATCTGTGTGCAAGAATGTGCAGGAGAATTTCTGCTTGAGTCAGTTCTAGTGTGTGTGTGAGTAGGTGTCTGTGTTTGAACCCATGTTGTTGTGCCAGATGTAAATATAAAGCATTAACAGAACAAACGTGTGATATGTTAAATTGAGAGCTTGCTCTCGTGGCACAAACCCATAGCCATGGGGAAAGACTGGTTGCAAACAATACCTGAACAGGGATTTCAAAGGCATGTGAAGCCTTTTCACAGTGTGTATGTTTGGTGTGTGTGTGTGTGTGTGTGTATGTCTGTGCATTAGTGTGGGGTGCGCGTGTTTGGGGGGGGGGGTGTCAGTGTGCGTGGGAGGAACAAGTCTAAGGTCCAGGGAGAGGAAATAGCCTGTACAGGCCATAACTAAGAGAGAATGAACCAAAGCCTGTTGCATAACTCCCACTTAAAGGACTTTAAAGCACCGCAGGGTATAAAAAGAGACACTAAAGCACATTGCATCCCATTATGAACACAATGCCATTATCCCCTGGTCCTAGCAAGTGTCTGTGACACCACTGTTATCTCCCCCACCCCACCACCATGCACTGATTTTATGGCTCTTCCTATGACTGGAATTTGCCCTGGGTCACACAGTAGACAGCAGCATGGGTGGATCCGGGGGGGGGGGGGGGGAGAGGGTGGCAGCAGAGATTGCTGATTCTGGAGTTTGAGGGACTGGGGGACCTTTTTTCAAGGTGATTATGAGGAGAATTTTTTTTCTGTGCTGCACGGTGTTTGCAGTTTTACAATGTAATGGACACACAAACATGCACTCACTCACACACACAGAACAGCAGAGATAGAGAGAGAGAGAGAGAGAGAGAGAGAGAGAGAGAGAGAGAGAGAGAGAGAGAGAGAGAGAGAGAGAGAGAGAGAGAGAGAGAGAGAGAGAGAGAGAGAGAGAGAGAGAGAGAGAGAGAGAGAAAGTGCCCAGGCGTTTGGCTTGTGTTAGTATTGGTTCACTGTGAAAAACGACTGGAGGATATGGATGGTGACCTCTGTACATCTGCTTTCCTACTGGGACACTCACACACACAAAGACACACACACACACACACAACATTCCCCACTGACACACTTAGTCTGTGACATACTTTAAAGCCCCCCCCCCCCCCACACACACACACACACATACACACACACACACACAGGTGTGTTTGTGCAGGAACACCAACACTCTGCAATAAGAATAGTGCTGCATGTCCCCTCACAGGTTCTCATCAAAACCCAGATGGTTCTATAATCGCTGTTGGTGACACAAACACACACACAAGCACAAACACAGAAAGAACATGGTCTGTTGGGCTAGGAAGGCTCTCAGGGGGCATCCATTCAGACCAACCTGTCAGCTCCATGACTAATCCTCCATTGTTTCTCAATAAGTGGGCTCAACTGACGTCCACCTCTGCAGGGCGGAGGAGGATCATCATCACCAGCCTGACTTCCCTGGCCGAGCCAGGAAACCAGGAAGCGCAGATAAACTCAGGAAGGGTAAATGGATCATGAAAAAGTGAAGTGGTACCATAAGACAACCGTTAAACAACAAGATGAGTTGGACTGTGAGTTAAAAGGTAAAGTGAGGGCAGGACACCAGGTCTTTAAAACACTTCTAGAAATGTTCGCAAAACACTTAATCACAGCTTGTCTCAGAGATGTCTGGGGATCAGTAGAGTAACATGCACAGACAGAAACACAGACAGAAACACAGACAGAAACATAGACAGAAACACAGACAGGACCACACACAGACAGAAACATGGACAGAAACACATACAGGACAGAAACACAGACAGGAAAGAAACAGACAAACACAGACAGAAACATACACAGACACACAGACAGACACAGACAGAAACATACACAGACACACAGACAGACACAAGACCGACTGTTCACACGCACACCACACACACTAAACATTCACCAAAACACACCCAGTCTCTTCTCCTCACAAACCCCCCAGGCCAAGTCTGTCTCATATTTCTATGTCCATAATTAAAAGCTAAATGCCCACGCATTACAAAACCTAATAATATTCATTACTTTCTCATCCTCATTACAACAAAATATAATGACAATATTTACAGTGTGAAGCAACACAAAATTCCTCAGGTTCACATTTTCAACACGCTGTAATGTACGCTTGACAATGATCAGTTGACCGTCGGTCTACACGGTGACCTAGCTCACTAATTATCCACCTCAGAGATAGCGCTCAGTGACAGCACATGACTGTTTGCTGCAGCAGTACTGCAAGCCTGGATATATAAGCCACATTCTGAAGTTTCTTGACATTTTGTCAACATCATCTCTTTTAGACATTATTATACCACCAATCCTATCCTTCATGGCATCCCTATGCCGTTCATTATATTGGTGAGACAGGCTTCACTTCTACACACTCTGCTGAAATTGAACTCGGTAGAACTGTACCATAGGTTGTACCTCTACATGAACCAGAAAAACATTTATTCAGGATGCCCACTGGTTCAGGCTAGTATGCAGAATTCGGATGAGAATCTATTTCCTTGCGGTTTCTCGCTCAGTGGGACACATTTGTAGCCATTAACATCTGAGCAACCTCCCAGAGCAGTGCTGCTGTTCCACCTGCCAAATACCTGTCAGCAGCTCACACTGCTGCTGGGCAGGACACACACACACACACAGTAGGGACAAACACATGCAGTGCACATCGGATTCGCAGGCACCTGACATTTAATTGACAGATTACAGTTCATAGGATCCTAAGTATTTGACACTTGAACCATATAGATGTGCATTGTGTAATCTGTATTGTCGAATCCTTGTGAGACTATAGTCAAACTATGACATTTTTTCCTCCATTGATAAATGAACATTTCATTCTGTGATTACAAACGCACTTGCATACTTTTGTATCTGGTTGGGAACTATGGCCCAACCGCTTGGCAGGTTTAGGAGCTTCCATGTCCCTGACTTGCCACAGGACCGCCACAACAATACGATCAAACGGCTCATGTTAAGCCTGTTTAGTAAAACAATGAAACTGCCGGCCCTCCTCAGCAGTCAGACAAGAGCTAGGCTTCAATTCCACACAGACTCCTTTCTGTTCTGTAACAATAAACACCTATCATCTGGGAGTGGTGTGAATTTGCGGGTGTGTAAGTGTGTGTGTGTGTTTGCACACGTTTGTGTCTGTGTTTGTGTGTGTGTGTCTGTGCGTGTTCGTGTGTAAATTTGTGTGAGGGTGTCTGTACGTGTTAGTGTGTGTGTGTGTGTGTGTGTGTGTGTGTGCACGTGGGTGTGAATGTGTGTGTGTGTGTGAGGACAGTACACCTCAGCTCCTGCTTGATGTCAGGAAGTGAGGTGAAAACACAGCAGACAGCCTGAGTGTTTCAGACTCCAGTCTAACCTCCACACTTCATCTGTTCTTCCAACAGGACAAAACACCTGTACTGCGAACAGCAGCCCAGTGCTGCAGAGTCTCGCCCTCTGGTCTGATAAGCACCATCTACTGTTCTCAGAGAAGGCAAAGTGACCTAAGGTACATGTTTTTTTTCTACTGCTGTGTTATTCTGTGAATAATTTTCTTCCTAGTATCACTTCAGAAGAATGTTCGCTTGCAAGTTAACATAGAGACAGAAATTAAGTGTTGGCCATAGCTGATTAGTGACTGAACAGCAGAATTAACTTTAATCAATCCAGTGGATAAGACATGTTTTAGGGTTAAGGAATATTCAACTGCACTACAAAACAACGAAACAAGTCTTCATGTACATCTATAGTAGAACCATTATCATACACACACATGAATGCACATGCATGGGCACACACATCCACGCAGGAACATAAACATGCAATTCTTTTGCAAAACCTTGATCCCCTGATAGACCTTTTATAATCCCTGTTGTTAGTTGCTTATCCGCTCAGTTCTCAAAGCTACAGTTCTCGACGAAAAACATTTTGACAGCTACCTTTTTAGTAATGTCAGTGAAAGTGAATGGCTTCACAGTTATAAAACAAAATCACCCTTTGCGAACCAGAAGTCAGTTGAATGTATCTCTGTAGTTTGTTTGCTTTCAGGAGTATTTAATCAATAGTCCAATTGTCTGCTAAATGTAGCCAAAAATGAGCAGCAGTGCATCATTGTTTGTTCTGTCTGTCTCCATCTATTTTGAGAGGTGGACACAGCCCACTCTGTCTGGCACGCTGACTCCACATATTCATCTCTGACAAATCAAACTCAAACTGTAATGACGGACACCAACTTAGGCATGACTTACAACCCACCTGCAACCCCTCATCTGCCAACAATTGGCCAATCTGTCAATCAATCAGCTCATGGCTCATCTGCTTTCTCACTCTATCTGTCTACGTCTCCTCCATTTCTCATCAGCAATCTAACACACACATCACATTTACTTCTCTCACTGCCCACACTCTCCTCTCGTTAGACTACCTCTATTTCACTGCACCCTTTCCCATTTTCTCCCACCCCCACCTTCCTATCCTCCCTCAGTTTTTCAGGGAGGCTTGGTCTTCTCCACCTCTTTCAGGCCCCGGGTCATTCCTAATGAGACTCTCTTTCAAATGTTTCTATCCATCTCCTCCTCCCCCTCTCCATTTTCTCCCCCCGCCCCCTCTTTCCTTCTCCTCATACTCTCTCTCCTCCTCCCCCTCTTTTCCTCCAGTAACATTAAAGACCTGTTCACCTCCTTAATGACACATCAAACAGTCTAGCAGAGTCTCGTCGCCACAGGAAGCCCCGGCCTGACGCTCTCCCCCTCTCTCCCTCATTCTCCCCCTCTCTCGCTCCTTCTCCCCCTTTCTCCCTCCTTCTCTCCCTCCTTCTCCCCCTCTCTCCCTCCTTCTCCCCCTCTCTTCCTCCTTCTCCCCCTCTCTCCCTTCTTCTCCCCCTCTCTCCCTCCTTCTCCCCCCTTCTCTCCCTCCTTCTCGCCCTCTCTCCCTCCTTCTCCACCTCTCTTCTCCCTCCTCCCCCTCTCTTCCTCCTTCTCCCCCTCTCTTCCTCCTTCTCCCCTCTCTCCCTTCTTCTACCCCTCTCTCCCTCCTCCCCCACTCTCCCTTCTTCTCCCCCTCTCTTCCTCCTTCTCCCCCTTTCTTCCTCCTTCTCCCCTTCTCTCCCTCCTTCTCCCCTTCCCTCCCACTCCATGAGTCCTGCAGAGGACACATTCAAACCAACAGAACCCTCATTAGAATTATACAGTATATTATTTTGGAGAGTCGGTTAAGCAGCTCATTGAATACAATTAAAATCAAAAGTCAAGGCTCCTTGTCCTTGAAACATTTTGACTGTAAAGTATTTTAAATTGCAAAACATTTCATATCAGCGTGCTTTCAGGATGATTTAAAACTGGCAAAAAATTCTGTGGACTATGACAGGACAGGAGTGAAGGCTGAGTGCTCTGTGGATGTAAAGTTCTTTCAGCGGAGCCCATCTCGGTCTGTTTGAGCTCGGATCAATAGAACCATCTTGCCCTTCTCTTCAGTCTTCATGTGAAATACTTCTTTCAATTTGTACCTTTTTGCCCCTTTCTGTACATGCCTTCTGGGGCTCCACAGGTGGCAGGTGATGACTTCACATCACTTTTCCTCACTCTTCTTTTTATTAAATGAAATTGTTCTTCTCTCCTTCTCAACTGTTCAGCACCTATCTTCCACCCCACCCCTCCCCTCCCCTCCACCTGTCAGTAGAAATAAATGAATGTTCTAATGGAGGGATTTGGTCCAACATGAGAACCAGACCACCACAGGGCCTTCTCTGGCACTGACCCAGACACCCAGCCTCCGTTTTTCACTATGCCTGTCTGGCTGCGTGTACAAATGTGGAAGACAGGGAAAAGAGAAGCTCCGCTTATGTGTGATCTATCACTGGCACTGGAGAGTCACGCGCGTGTGTGTGTGAATGAGACCAAGTAGATGAAAGTTGAGGCATTCTTTTTGTATGCGTGTGTGTATATTGGTGTATGTCTGTGAGTATGTCTGTGGGCGTGTGAGGTATAATCAACTATTCGCCATAGCTGTGTCCCTTTTGCACACAGCAGCGCACACAAACAGACCACACAATGTTTTGTGTGAGGGGGTGTTCTGGCGTGAACAGTCTGTGCAGGTGTTTGTGTCTGTATGTGAGAAGATGTGCATTTGGCTCTCTTTCCAGAGATCTGCATCATGACATTTAGTTGAACAAAGAAGACAAGCAGGAAGGCCCTCTTTAGAATGGAATAGGCTGATGGTTATGTGTGTTCAACTGAATCCATTCTATTTTTCTGGGCATGACGCAGACAGGGAAAGATGTCCATTTGGTTAAGACAAATGCTCAGTGCAGTAAAGATAACACTTACCTGCCCAAAGACTCTCTGATCACGTATGGGCAGCTTGTTTTTCAATGGAGAAAGTTTAAACGAAACCATGTCTTTTATGTATGAGAGAAAAAAAAAAGCTTTCAATCAGAGAGAGAACGATTAGCAGAGACCTAGGGGAACAATACCATATGTAACTGAAACTTCTTTCTAAAACCAGCCACGGTTCAACTGTTGGTTCTTGTCATTTGCCGTCGTAGGAGTGAGACTAAAATGCAACTGGAGACTGCAGCTGATAGCTTAGACCCCCGTTGAGGACATAATGAAATAAGTGTAATGAGACAATAACATAATCACATTATCACAATCAGCACACTTGAGCTGGGTAAAAAGCCCTTCATTATTGAAAGTGGCCCTTTATATTTTCGAGCTTTGGGCTTTGCCTACCTTCCCCTGCGGGTTATGACGAAGTGATATAGAGTTTAATACTGGAGCTCTGGCACAATGGAACTGGTGGCTTTACGAGGGACTTTATGGCCTTGTTGAACACTGGAGAGATGAGTGCCATGTAAATCAAACATGAGTGACTGGTGCAGTGGGGCTGAACCAAGTCCAGCTCTGTCCTGAGAGGCTAACATTACCACATGCTATTCATTTTCAGGATCAGTCATTAATGCTGATGTAAACCTGGAGGATATACCTAAAAGAAGGGAAGAGTGTGTGTGTGTCACGGCCACAGCCGTGCCACCCTGTTTTTGGTTTTGCCCTGTCCTAGTGTTTCCCTGTCATTGTCTTCACCTGTCTCGTTCTCGTTAGCGTCATTGTGTCCACCTGTGTGTCGTTTGGTTTGTGTATTTAGGCTCCTGCTTTGTGTCCAGTCTTTGTCTTGTCCTTAATACTACCTGTCTGTGTGAATACTCGAGCTTGTTTCCCGGTTTGTATTGTTAAACCTCTGTTTATCGCAATGCCTCGCATCTCTCGTGCATTTGGGTCCTACCCCACCTCACACCCTGACAGTGTGTGTGTGCGTGGAGGGGGGGGGTCTATTAAAGATTCAGGAAAATTACTATTTCCTTCACAATGTACAAACTGCAGGGTGGTGCGTGTGTTGGGTATGACGGGGAGGTTGGAAAGGTTTGTTAGCGGTACACGGGAAGGCCTGAAGCTGGAACATGATGTCATTATAGGTAATTCAATTTCTGCAAATGGTTTGCTTGAAGTCAACAGGCAGCAGGCTATAAGAAGCTAATTGTGTCTGAGAAGGAATGGGTTCAGTTTTGTTCAGCACAAAGCTCAATAGGCTACTGACAGTGAAGGGACCTATTAAATGTGTCTTCTGAAAATAAATTAAATATATAAATTACTTTTGGATGAAGTTGAAACATCAAATAGGTTGGAGATAACGTGTAATCTGCACAAAAATGCTCTGAATTTTTCTTTGAGAGAAGTTGTTTTAATAGTGCTGTATTTTATATCTAAATACAAAACGGTTGCCACAATAATACAGTATGTCTTCTCCATCTGTTATCACCTCAATACAGCTGCCATATTTCTATTTATTTTTCAATGACAAAAGAATGACTTTCCATTTCCAAATTTTTTCCATTTGAAAGCGATTTGTTCTGGTGGCTTTGCCATTGTGCCAGTGTGTATGGTAAATAACACTTCATTTTCAGACAAAAATAGATTATAGAATTGGTCGCACAAAGAAGTACTGTCATGGAGTTGGCAATCTGGATACCTTAAACAAGCAGACACACATTCCCCCCCAAAAATTATTGTATAAACCTATACTGAAACATAACAATATACCATAAATATATTGAATATGGCTAAATGGACGCTACATTGAAAACTTACATTTGAAGGCCATTTGTACAATTTCTGAACCAGCAGATAAGAGTTATGTACTACACTACTGTGTACCTTATCTTATCCACAGCACCACAAACTGTCACTGGTTTACTATTTGAAAACCACAGAGGAAGAATCAAAACAGATTTCAACTCTTTGTGCTGACCAGCAGAGATCGGATCTTTGATACAAAGCAGCTTGGTCACGTGTATGCAGAGATGGGTAAAGAATGTTTCAAGCTTTGCAGATGTGTGTCTAAGTGTATTGTTCATCATTTAAAGATGTATTTACATTATTATTTTGGGGGGGGGAGGGGGGGGTTACAAATTACCTTTGGAATTTGTTCAGCCTTGTCAAATACCAATGACAAAATACTCAAAAGTAATATGTATTTCAAAGTAACAGAAATATTGCGTATGTGTCTGTGGCAAATAGGCTGCGCATGCATGTTGTATTGTTCTCAATTGAGAAGTCAATTTGAGTAGATACTGGAGACAGTATCATTTACTAACAGATAATCATGCCTCTTCACACATACCAGTACCAAATGACTTTCATTTTATTGAACAATCAAAATAGAGATTAGACTACAAATACTGTAGAGTGCGAGGAGGTGAGCAATGAATTTTTGATCAATACTAGTTAACATTAAAAGAATATATCATTGAAATTGATTTTCTAATCAATACCCCTAAAGCAATTTTGATAACTTGAAAACAAACCATTTAAGAAACAATAAATTGCACGCCAAAAAAACGATACGGTTCAACCATTTTCTAAAAGAGCTGTGGTTTGTATCAACATTTACAGAACGTTCCAAAAAATCTAACAATGAATCAGCTAGGCTACTTTTTCATTTACTAATCAATGTGGTTGAGCCATATAATACCTAAAACACCTAAACATTTTCTAAATATTGCAGTTCAGAATATTATGGGGAAGAGGCTGGAGATACAGCTACGTTGGAGGCTGGGGAATGGGTTAGGGTGGTGGCTGGAGACAGAGCTGGGAAGGGGCCTAGGGAAAGAGCTGAGGTCAGCTGGCCGAGTGTGTCTGCCAACTAGGGAACTTGTTTTCCAGTTTGGCAGCAAAACACATGGACATCATATGATCAAACTGATTTTAACAGGATCGGCCTTCTTTTAGCCAAACATCCTCTTAGCCTTCCAAAAGAAAAAAGGATGATCCCGTTTGGTTGATTTGAACCCAAGCACCCCCCCGCCTCCTCCCCTTCAGAGTTCAAGCCTTATCAGGCTAGTGTTGAAAGGTGACCTTCAAAAATTATCTCTCGTACCTCCAAACACAAACACACAGACACCTCATCAAAAGAACAATCCCAGATAAGAGCTTGCTGAAGAGAGATAGAAGCCGGGAGCGAACAGCCCTGAGCGCCACACAGTCTTCCCATGGTCAGTAGACCAGCCAGCCCTATCATGGTGAGATCCACTCTGTTACTTTCATGGGAACGTCCCCATGTGTCAACAAGGTCATCGTTCCCAGCACCACATCAAAGAGACTGAGTACCGAGGGTAGGAGACAGTACACACACACATAAGCTCCACATCGTAGACCCCGTTGATGGATACTGTTCAGATGAATAACTTAAACACAAGATGTTTTTACAAAAGGTAAACACATTTTGATAAGGAATATAAAAAATAGTTCACTGGAAAGCTGTGTTTTCCAGACTTCGAAGGTGAAATTGCATTACAAATGCAATCAGTTTATGGCGATGAATAGATGCCTCTTTGTCAAAACCAATGAATAGTCAATGACACTCAGCAGCTCAAGGACAGGTTTGAATTCAAACAAGAGAGACTATGACATTATTCTTGACACAGCCTAGTAAACACTGTGAACAAAAGGAAATGCAATTAAGATAGTGAATGAAGATGGGACTTGTTAGCGCTGGTTGTCAATGTGGAATACCTACAGCTTCATCTGACCAGTGGCCATTTCGAGACCTGCTGAGAGTCGAGATGGTTTCCTCTGGCTGTAAGGATAAACTTGAACAAAGGGTCTATTTCAGTCTTAACTCTAGCACATTTATGTGGAGAGTCCACTGACACCTCTCCCACACAGAGTACTTTCCAGACCCTGTGGGCGGCAGAATTAGGTGCCAATGAAACCACAATTGGAGAGTTAGACAAAAAAAGAAAAGATCTCTGATATTTTTAAGATTGTTGATCACAAAAGTTTAGTGGTCTGGTAAAAAAAAAAAAACTACTTTCCCACGAAATCCCATGAATGTTCTCAGTCATTCGATGTTTACAGTTCTAACTTTATAATGTCTGCAATGATAACATTAATCTTATCCTGCTGGCACCATAACATTGGCTCATTTAGCTCCACATAGGCAGATAGGGACTTTTTCTTACTATATATGACACTCATCAACTTATCTTTTACAACCACTTTGTCTCTGGAATTATGTCTGTAGTTGGTACAGACTGGAGCCATGTACCTCTAAACATCAGGATAGCAGATTGGGTAAATTATAGAAGAACTTACTATTATGTTTTAAATGATCTAAAGAAGAATTACTCATACTCAGCAAGTGTTCTCATAATTTAAATATGTGGTTCATGAAAAGGACGTTACATTTTTTTAATATTTGAATGATAAGGTTCTTTTACTGGAAGTAGTTGCAGAATACCAGTGAGTGACAGTCCGTTTTGACCTGTGATCTAAAGCTCATTCTACATAATTAGTCGTCTCAACAAGTTCAGCAAATTATTCATTTTCAAGTAAATGTCAAGCACCGAAAACAAAGAAAAGTTGAATCAGCTTGTGTGCGTGAAACTCCATCCCTTGATATTGTGTTATCCGGACACTTTCTAAGTTATATGTGCTGATGTGATGACATTCAGAACATGGAGGACCCATGGAGGACCCCAGTTTTCAAGCCAAAATCACAAAATATCTACTCTCAGTTCTAGTGAGAACCTCTCACTCTGTTTTTCAGTGTTGGTTCATTCTCCCCCTGCTTCTGGACCGGTGTAACGAGTGGCTTCACCAGAGAGCCAGAGAGTGCTTTAGGGCTGAGGAAGATGGCCACTGATTTATGCCCAAGAGGATCATCAGGATCTTCTCACTGTGTGTGTGTGTGCGTGAGAGTGTGTGTGTTTATGTGTGGGTGGATGTGTGTGTGTGTGTGTGGGGGGGGGGGGGGGGGGGGGGGGTTGATTACTCAGGGGACAAGAGACTGGTACTGTGCACCAGTTAGGGTGAGTCATACCAAGCGTTGATTGTTTTTCTGGTGGAAACCTGCAGTACTCTTTTAAAATGGCAACCTACCATCCTGGGAGAAACTCTGAGGTAAATAGCATGATTAAATTAAATTGCCCCAATAATAAAGCCTCCAATCTACTGCATATCATAAATGAATGCGAGTCAGTGAAGGAGACTTTTTCTATGTAGGCCTATCAATATTTGTTTGGTATGGTTGAGGGCAGTACACAAAGCTGGTTCATGCAGGACACTCCAAGACTGTCAGTCCAGCGTGTTCCCCGGCCTCCACCCTAGATTCTGTGTACCCTCTACCTACAGGGGAATCTGTAACAAGACGGTGTTTTCAATTTTTCGGCCTCTAGTGAGTTTTTCTGGGAGATCTTCCTTGTCTTCCTTGAAGGTTTAGGTTGGTTAAGGGGCAGTTCTACGGGCGTATGTGAAACACTGTGACATTGCTTGTAAAGAGGGATATACAAATACATTTTGGTTTGATTTTTGTCTCGTTGGGATACCGGCGGAGAGCCGGTGCGAGCAGCACCATATCGCCAAGACCAATATGTGTATTCTCAATAAACATTCTTAATCTACTACTGAGTGTTCCTGCTTGAACCACTTATCTGGATAACAAGAATAATCTGTACATAACAATGAACTGTGTGATAGGACTGTTAGAAGGCTGCGAGGCCAGCACTATTCTGAAATGTTTCGCAATGTCTGAAAACAATGGTGACAAAGAGCTAATAATTAATGTGGAGCCCGGTTTCTCTCACGTGTCAAATGGGCTGATGAGTTGCCATGGGTTTATGAGAGTTGCTTCATATAGGCTAAATCATCTCTCTAAGGACCACTGTAAGCATGGCACAAGAGATAGGCTACACCTTCACCCAGACCAGAGATTCAAGGCAAGCTTCAAAGCCGTACAAAAAACGTGGACGAAACGCTGTAGTAAACAAACCTGTATTTGTTTAAATACTGAGCCATTCTGTGCACATTGATTTCACATGTTTTCATCCACCTTGTGGCAGAAAAGTTGGTCCCCTGGTTTTCAGGACACAACACCGGAAGAGTTTTTGAGGGAGCTGTGTTAAAATGCCTGAAGCATGCAATCTCTCATAGTAGGCAGTGTGTCTGGGGAAGAACAAATTTGTCACATTTCCTATGTCTTATTTATTTGACTCTCCCAGTAACACTGAGACATGAAATATTAACAGGAGCAAACAGGGTGAGAGCCATACTCCTGCCAATATCACATACAGACTTATAATTGGAAAGTTAGCAGAGGGAATCATAATCTCATGCGCCTGCTGTGTGTGGAAAACAAACTTTCAGATAGGGTTATCAGTACACACTCTGTGGTCCATCAACCATATGTGTTCTTTATGGGTTGGAATACAAAATGGCTAAACATTATCCAACGTCCACCTTTCTGTTCCCCTGATGGCATACGTTCCGTCTGGCTTCAGCTCCCCTCGCACGTCAAGCTATTTCAGTTTGAGCGTTAGATTAACAAGAGGCAGAATTAATGAGAAAGGTTGAGATTAAATGGCAATGCTTGTGCTTCTTCGGTAACTGTTATCTTGTATTCATCCTATCAGATTGGAGACTGTATTTAAATATGATTTAGAAATATAATCCATACTAACGGAGTTGTGTTTAGCATAGCCATTTTAAGCAGAAAACCATTGCTCTTAACACACCACTTCAGTTTTAGAACCCAATAGGCCTATGCCTTTTTACATTTTAATATTTACTTTTACTTTTGTTTTTGCTCAGAAAATGTGCAACCAATGGTGTCAGCGTTATCACTCAGCTGATAGTCTGTCTTGACTTCAGCAGAGTTTATTAATGTTAAAGTTTCCAATTAAGAACAGCTGCCGGGACACAGACAAATGGCTATTCACAAGACATCCTCCTCTTTCCAAAAACACTGCTTTAAAACTCGAGTTTTCAAACGGTTCTCTCTTCTTTTCATCCCTTACTTTAATCCATTTTCTTTTCACTGGCTTCCTATTTACCATCCCACCAGTCTCATTAGCATTGTAATGATTATACTGAATGCATGCAAAGTAACAAATTTAAATTTGTTTAACAGTTTTAAATATATGCATGAGATTCCGTTGAGTCTTTACCAAGTGGTCAGAAGCGGAAACCTGTGAGATGTATGAGAAAAAAAAGAAGATACAACTAGTTTACCGTAAACAAAATTACGTAAATGAGTAAAACTACATATATATGATATTACTGAGCTATTTTCAGCACAATTTGTGTTATATGTTAACTGGGTTTATATGATTTCACACTTTTTTGTACTCTGTAGATTAATGTCCTTCGGGTGTAAGGCAATTAAACGTTTCTTCGGTTGCTCTCACACAGTGTCAAGCAACAAAATTCCAGGTAGAGAATGCTGATTGCCTGCACAGCACCAAAAGCAAACCCCTGTATGCAAGCACCCCTGAGCCTCTGTGTGTGTTTGAGTCTGTTTTTGGAGCCAGAGAAGTGAATGGCCCAGCAAACACACATGGACCAGACCCAGAACCCAATAGTGTTGGAGGCCAGAGAGAGGGAACAACAATGATGCCTTTCTCTCCCAGAACCACCCGAGACATGGTGACTCTGGGCTCACTTGGCTCCTCCTCCCTTCATCCAATCTGTTCCAGGGGTGTAGAACACTCATGTTAGAAGTGTATTACAGCCAAACACAATGGGGCTAAAATAGAACCTCTCCACTGATCTACGGCCCTCTCCAGGTCTGTACTGGGGATTTTGGGAAAGCTAAATGGTGAAGGATTACCATCCCACAGTACAGTATCATTTTACCCAGTGAAAGAAAGAGCAGAATAATGCTTAGTAATCTGCGGAAGAAGCCAGATGGAGAAAATAAGACTACCCAACCATGACAAAATATTTTGTTCTGCAGCTAACGGTTAGAAAAATCATGATGGTGGAACTAAGCTATCAACTTCTGTTTTTAATGGAATTTAATAGTCCAACTTTTAAAACGTTTTTTTTATTATGAACGACCATTGATTTTCACCCAACAATGGTGGAGCTTTATCTATAGTTATACTCAGAAATGTACAGGTGGTAATTGTCTTGACTACTCAATTTATTACCTGTGCATTTCCAGCAGAACTCAATCCCTTTGAGTGTTAGATCATAACTGCTATTGAATAAGCACCTACCTGTCCTGATTACTGCTTCTGTGGTAATTGTTAAGCATAGGCTTAAGAATAAGCAAAAGTCAGAATACCACATATCTGAAACCCCAACTGTACTTGGGTAAATTATATGAATTTCCTCTGGGTCACAGCTGTCTCTCAGTCCACTCAGGTGCTAGCTAGCCACATACTTACACAGACAAATCGCACCACTGGAGTACTAGGATTAGAGCGGAGGTATGTTAAAGTAGAGTCGACAGTATGTCAGAGTGGAGTGCGAAGGAAGGAGAGATGACAAAGAAAGATAGACAATTCTTCTGATGTCATTTAGAAAGATTCAATTTTTTTTCTTTATATATTTTTTTATATTTATCATTTTTCTGAGAGTAAATCTTTGTTTTCGGTGTTGTGAAAAACCAGTTGGTGGTTGATTTTCAAAACCTCTTCGAAAGTTTAGGGTGTGTTGTCCTTTTGGCTTTGTTCATTAGTTGTTATTTATTAATCAACCCTCTTTCTTGCTTTTTTCGGCTAGCATCTACTTGACATTGTCAGATATAGGTCTAAAGATATAGCTTTTAGAGAGGGTAGCAAAGGGAAGGCAACATACATTTCTTATGAAACAGTTTTGATAATATCACACTCTCCCACCCACTCTGAGGAAAAACACCTTCCATCACAGGGGAAACTAATCTAAACCTTCTAATACATAAACAATGAACATTTCCTCTTTTTTCCTGCAATAGTAGTATGCAGACAGGTCCTGGATAGATAAAAGGATAGATTTAGGTTTACATTTGATTTAACAAGAAAGGGCCCTGCTTTACAAATCTGGCAAATGTTCCACAGTTTGTTAAACAATTATAAAAGGCAGACAGAAGAATGTGAAATGCACATTCTCAGATCTGATAAAGATCAGTGTAGTCTGATGATGGGATCATGTGCGCTGAGTTAAATGGTTTCTTACATTCCTGAGGTCTATTTCTTTGTGTGCAGAAATAGTCTTGTTTTTGTATGGAGTGAAACTGTTGGACAGTCACGTGTAAAAAAAAAAGATCTGATCTGATGTGAATGTGTATATTGTGTTAAATTACCTATTCAAATGGCTATCAACATCTGAATGTCCAGTTAGTGAAAAAACTGTGGAAACTTTATGGTGGACCATAGATTTTGGTGGGGGGTCATGTTGTGTGTGCATGGAAGGTCATGTGCATGTGTACTTATTTTTTAAATAGACATCAGGATAAGAGACATTTGATTAGCATGTCTTCATGACCCGGATTAATTAATATATTGAGTTTGGCCTCCTGAGCCCATCGACAAGGTTGTGTGACATTGATTGAGTTGAGTCAAACACACACCACACACATCATTCACCGTCTACAAATTTTCGAACAACAAAACAGAGCTCTAAGAAATATTACGATTTTGCATATGGTAATACTCTAGTCTGGATTGTTTTCCATAGGGCATACAAGTCTTGGAACTAATAACTGTTGAAACATTTTTACCACAGGCACGTAGGCACATAAATTGTGTTTAATAACTTTTGTCTGAAATATCACAAAATGTCAGACGGCCAAGGCAGGGTCTTTCTTTGGTGGATATGCACTAAAATGGTACTTAAATGGTGTTAAAGCATAATGAATGTTCAGACAAAGAATGTGTGTATCACAGTCTCCAGGCAGTGCAAGCAGAGAGCTACTGCTAGTGAAGGACGGGAATTTTTGGAGGGGCATGACATTTAAACACAAGGCATTTTCCTCTTTCTCAGAGTAAGGTTTCAAAGTACAGATTGTCTCCATGGTAACTGATCACAATTTCACAACACCTGTGGTAGACCCTATCAATCATGGTTTTCAAGATATCATTTTGCCTGAATTCCTCAACTCTGGAAGTCTCAAGAAAGTGGCCAGGGCATCTTAAAGAGAATGATGTGCAGAATGAGTTTAAAATCTAGTCATAGTTCAACAGGTATGTTAAATGTGTTGACATTCCATGCAATGTGACATAACTATAAGGAGTGGGCATTTGTTTTTTAGACTTTTGGCATTAATAATACAAACCTAGTAATTATTATGTTGTTTGTAGAAAGCCAGCATTGTTTCCCCAGAAACGTACCACAACAAGAATGTGTGAGCAGGACAATACTTGAATAGATGATTCAAGGAATTGTTTTATCTCCTGTATTATTTCCAAAGATTCTCCAAGAATCAACACAAGCAGATGGAGAAAGATGAACAAAAGAAAAAAACAAGGCTGTGCACTCTCTAAATGTATATTTTGAGCATACTTAATAAAATGAATTAATATTTTCTGACATTATCATGTAACCATGACAACCCAATAAACATGTTTAGTTACAGTATGTCAAGAATACCTTGCAGCTACATGTTTATATAAATAATTATCAAAAAGGAATACATATTCACAAACCGAAGACTATCATTACAAATACAATATTTATATATCTATATCTATGGAAAGAAATAGAGAGAGGAGAGAGAAAGGGAGAGGATGAGAGTAAGAGAGTCAGAGAGGTGTAAAGCAATACATGTTGTTAGCCGCAGAGCAGTTATCTCAGTTATATGCCTGTTGGAGACCTCTACCCCCTGTATGTCTGGCTGCTACATTGTTGAACTGATCTATAGAAGGATTGGTCATGGATTGAATTCCCTGTGCTCTGTTCCCTAGAGCCAAACCTAGAATGCAGGGATCTCTCTCTCTCTCTCTCTCTCTCTCTCTCTCTCTCTCTCTCTCTCTCTCTCTCTCTCTCTCCCCTCTCTCTCTCTCTCTCTCTCTCTCTCTCTCTCTCTCTCTCTCTCTCTCTCTCTCTCTCTATCTCTCTCTCTCTCTGTGTCTTTATATCTTTCTCTCTTGCTCCTTATCTCTCGCCCCCCACACACACACCTCTCTGACTCTTACTTTCATCCTCTCCCTTTCTCTCTCCTCGCTCTATTTCTTTCTTTTTTTTAAATTTCTTTCTCTCTCTCAAACTCCTCCCGCCTGTTCCCTCGATCCATCTCTCTATATCCTACTGATCATTGTTTGACGTACTATAGTCAGTCCACTAGGCACATATCAGAGGATATCACCAGACTGATATGGAGAAATAGAATGACTCAGAGTGATGGAGAAGGGTACGAGGTTTCACCTGTCTTACAGACACATATGGCAACATGGCAACCATGTTGCCTATTATATTCACTATTTCTAAGCTACTTTGGATAAAATACTCTTTACCTAAATCAACACAGCTAAATTAAATTATACTTTAAAATAAATATATTAAAAAAGCCCCCCAAATAACTGAGGGTTATGGTTCCAATGGTAGAATTATAATGCTAAGAATAAAATGGTTGTCTGTCACTTCTTTGGCCTATTTTGACGCTCAGTGGGAGTGTTGTCACTCTTTGCACCGCTTGCTGGGAACTGTACTACTAAACCTGAATATCAACAGCTTAAAATGGAATTTGTCACTAGTTGGAGTCCTAGATAGATGCCGTTGGAATATGCAGTAGGATTTTGTCAATTTCAGCCTAATACCCCGCTGCTAGTCTCCAACTTTGAGGAACACTTTCATGCATTTTCTGAAGTAACTCTTCAAGAAAATCCCAAAAGTCCATTCAAATTTCAAAGAGCTGTTTTATTCCCTCGAGGTTGTCTGCCACATTTTGCATACGTTTGAATAGGCTAGACTTTAGGCTGCTACTGTAAGCGGCACGGGCCACAGAAAGTCAGCCTTCCCTCTCTTCCTCACTGCATCCTGTTCATCTCAGACCTGAGGAGCCACCACTTCTTGTGCAGACAGGATGCTATCATACAAGCGCTGTTAGGATACCCCTGGACCACCCGGTATCCACACATTCTGATCTCACTTTGTGTGGCCTCTGCCGCATGCTGGGTGGAGCCCAAATACTGCCTGAAACATCTATATCTAGTTTAGAGATGTTTCAATCAACAAAAATGTCAGTTAGTTTGCATTAAAAAAAAACTTCCCACCTCTTCCTCAGTGATGAGGAATGTAGAGTTCTGTCATTCTGTTTGTCCTGTGTGGAGCTCAACGGCAGGATTCCCCTCTGCTGACATCTGAACGATCGCTTCAGTGGGGATGACTCCTCCTCGGTGAGCCTCCATCTCAGGAAGTGTGACATGCTGACATGATTGGGTACGATATCTAAACTCACAAGGCTGGGACTTAACACAGCAGTTATTCAGGTCCATGTTTATGGCATGATAGGTGAGCTCATTCCAAAAGCTTTTCAGTTAGATGATTACAGCTCTCTATTTTTATCCCCCTCTCGCTCTTTCTCTCCCTCTCTTTCATACACAACCTACCTCCCCTGCGGACGCTCACAGACACCATTTCCTGTGAGATGGGCATGTTGTGGTGAAAATGAACTTTGGCAGCGGTTGTCCATGGAGTGTGTGTTCCAGCTGTGCAGAGGTGGAGGCATGAGGGGCAAGACCTGCAGGATCACCTTCAACACAGCTGCCCACAAAACCATAAGATCAGGGGAAACTGTATAGCCCTCGGACCCATCTGTGGAGGAGAAAGATATAATGTTGTTTTTATAGCATATCTTATCAGAATGTAGAGCAGGGGGCTAATGTGTTTTGCCTTCCAAGAGGAACATTTAAGTGACTACAGAAGTAAAACTTTCTGAAAATTCAAACACACACGATACAGTACTATTCTAGCAATACAAATGATTGAATGGCGTGTAGACTAGACTTGCATGACATTTGTGTGATGTTTGAAAATTGAACCACCAGAGCCATCTAACTGTTGAATGTATCTCTATATATTAATTATGTTAAATTCATCTTACCATTGCAACCCTCTACATGACAGTTTGGTTTGAAGGTCCACATTGCATACTAAGAGATTTCTTATCAAGGCTAAACTTCTGTGATGATATCAACATAATTCTGGCTTCATTGGCAGCACTTTCCCAGCTGAGGTGTGTTGGTGCTGCTGTGGCTCTGATAACACTGGGCTGCTGGGAGTAAATCTTTGTGGATGCACCCGCCTCGCTCCCTCTGTGTCCATTGCACACCTGCAGAGCTGCGATTAAAGAAGAATTATCTGTGGAGAGAGACAGGAAGAGGGAGGGTGAGAGAGAGAGACAGAGACAGACAGAGAGAGAGAGAGAGAGAGAGAGAGAGAGAGAGAGAGAGAGAGAGAGAGAGAGAGAGAGAGAGAGAGAGAGAGAGAGAGAGAGAGAGAGAGAGAGAGAGAGAGAGAGAGAGATAGAGAGAGCCTCCTCAATCTCAGGTTTCATCTCTTAGTTGTTATTGCCATTTTCCTGTGAAGGGAGAAGGGTGGTATGTCTATCTAAACTCATGGCATGTAAAGAGCAAGTCTCTCACTACCTTGAGTCACTGTGAAATCACTTGGACGATATTGTTATTTACACACTTATTCTGTGGGTCACTACAGAATTATTTGTACAAAAAGTGATTTTGTGAGGATGTACACAATTTTCACATTCCAAGCTATGCTGGAAACTTTTCTATTTTCTTCGAAAACAGAATGGGCAAGTTAACTGAACCACATATCTGTACACACACCAGGTGCCAAGCTAGCGCACCTGCTGCAAATCAAACAAACCTCTGTCTTGTCATGCATGTTTAAAGGGGCCTCTTTCTAAGTTTTAAATATTGTTCTTAAGGGGTCTTTTAGAGGACAGTGGCTGATATCTATTAACTCAGGTGTTAAAGAGGAGCATCTGTCACCATCGCTCACATGAAAGACCCTCATTCCGATGGTTCTGAAGTCAGGCTGCAGGTGCTGACTGTTTACCGCCCTCTCCATACCCCCATCTCCTCCTACCCTCTCCTTCTCCCTTCTCTCCACCTCCCCCATCTCCTTCTCCCCTCTCACCTCCTCTCTCCCTCCGCTCACTGCCCCCTCCTATCCATACACCTAGGTTTGAGAGTCTCAGTATGGTCTTCAGTGAGAGGAGAGAAATCCAAAAGGTGAAGGTGGCTTGTCTTTCACGGAGAACGTTCCCTCACATCACAGTCCTCTGCCTGGAGAAATGGAGCTTTCCTGCATCCTTCTGTAGAACAAGGTGGTTTTAGACAACGAGTCCTCCTTGAATAGACATGGAGAAAGCCTTTTTGTTTGCCCTGCGGTAAGTCCGTAGGCCATCGATGGAAATCATCCTGTCCTTTGATGTGCCATTACAGAAACACTTGCCATAGAGAATCGCTCTCATTTCCCAGCACAGTGGCTCTGCATGTTAAAACGAGATAATGCTCGCCTCAATACGACTCTATTCTCCGGTGAATACAATACTGCAGCCTGTACCTGGGGGAGTGAAGGGGGGAAGTGGGAGGGGAGTTGGGCGGCGTGCTCAGAATGAGAAGATCTCAAGCTTCTTCAGCAGAATCACTGTCCAGCCACCCAGCCATCAACTGCTGCAGAGATGTTGTGTTGTGTACTCAGTGTTGAGGTGACCTGCGCTGGGCTGCTCATGCTCTAGCTGCACCCCCCCATTCCAATAAGCTGGGGCCATGCCAGTAGCCAACAGACACTGATTGGCTGAGCTGATTGGTCGAGGCTCTTGGTGTGACTGGAGGTTAACTAGAATGTGGAGTGTGGAGACTGACAAACGGAGGCTGCTTGTCAGGAGGCTAGAACAGGACACCAGTACTGACATCTGAATAACAGAACAGAGGAAGAGTGAGAAGTGATCACAAACAGTCTGAAAAAAATTGCTATTTCACACTCATATACACATATACAACCCCCCCCCACACACACACACAGGCAATGACCTGTTCACTAGGCTCTCCAGGGGACTCAGGCCGTTTTTGAGGGTGTGAGGTGGCTATATGACGACTCAGAGGTCAGGCTGACAGGCACAAAGGTCAGAGACCTTTCACTGGGAACTAACATAAGGAACTAACATGAGGAACTACTTTTCCCCCAAACACAACAGGGACAGCTGCACTTAAACAGGAACACAGAGAGGAAACCTTCAGCTGAACACAATAGAAATGACAAATGGAGGTTAGAACAACTGTATCAACAGGGTTGGATACACTTTTAGAGGACCAAATTAAGTTTTTTTTGTGAAAATATTGACATTTAGTGAGTCAAATATAATTGTGTGGAGAGAATATTTACAATATCCGATTTGTGTAATAAAGATGGCCAACACTCATCTCTAACCAGTGGATTGTGGTTAAGATTATGGTTACAAAAAGGGTACCATGGTAACACACCCACTTAAACGCACACACACACAAACACACACATGTTCTGAGAATCACAAACACCATCAGCTCCATGTTTAAAATTAAGTGCAAATTCAAAGTGTGGGAGAAAAAACTAACCGTCTTGCTTCTTCTCGCTCAGTCTATTAGCCCTCAGCTGATTGGAAACACTCTCAGATAGTATATTCATACAGTCCTACAAGGGCTACGGCTCTGAAGCAGCATTGACTTAAATTTCACATTTATTCGTTTAGAGTTAAGTGTATAGGACACAATATTATTGCCTATTATTTTCAGAGATCACTAGTGGCTACCTCAAGAATGTCAATATGGAGCTTTTCATAGTTAGTCTGTCAGATTTCTGGGAGGCAATCACAGGTTGTTATTGTTATTGTGGCTATCTCCATGACCAGGCCTGTTCAGCAGCCTTTAAGTGGTGCAATGTCTTAATGGCTGAATTCTGTCAGATTGGGTAGCTACTGGAACCATGGCTCAGTGTCTCCTGGGAAGGTCAGAGAGATAGTGGGACTCTGCAGGGAGATATTCACAGTGACACTCTGTCTCTCTGTTGTTTCAACTTGTCACCAGACAGTGTGTGCTTGAGTCTGTGTGTGTGCTAGAATGCTAATTAGAAGGCTAAAACCCCATCATCGTAATGACTGTTTTCCTGGGTGTGGAAGATGGAAGTTGTGGCTTAAATTAGGGTTCAGTCTCTGAAATGCTTTACCAAGGTTGTTCTTTCTGGTCTAATATTCAAAGTCCTTGTTTTGTTAACAGCTGATGTTAGAAGTCCCTTTTCGAGACACAGCCGTTTGTTCTAGAAAGCATGTAAGAACCTGAGATTAGAAGATAAGATTTCCATGTTTCTGCAACTAGACCACAAACAAACATGGAATAAAAACAGCATGGGGCTTTTTGGGTGGGGGCTTCCCCCCCCTCTCCCAGCCACAAGAGACAAAAACTCTTGTTCCATGGTTCCCAGCAGAAAATATACAAAATAAAGAATTAAGAGATGACACGCCGTTTATCAATTGATGACATCCTAAGAAAACACACTTTGTAATTCAGTTAGCAGCAGTTGTCTCTCATCTACAGTCATATGATGATTTTGAGAAACTTCAAACAATTCTTCTTTGAACGCAGAAGAGGCAGTATGGAGTACTGTAAAAGTAAACTCTACTAAAATGCCTAGTTGGCCAATCAAGAGCCTAGTTTAAATGTCGCACTGACAGGATGTTTGATAAGTGTTCAACAGTTCAACATTCACAGGATAATAACCATCAACCATGTTATGTCTACTTCTTTCTTGAAAGCACAATTACATCGGAACTACCTTCTAGTTTATCTGAATTTTTTGACACTGGCATAGCTGGCACACCTACTATACAGTGAAAAAGCCTCAGAGAGATGATGCTAAGGAAAAGCTTTGTCCTAATCTGAGACTAAATCTCTTTTTTCAGACACATCGCACCAAAATACAAAACGAACAACAGATGCTGACAAATAACCGCTGGGTTCATAAAAGATGTGTCCTTGTTTAGGCCAAGCTCATATCTCCCAGTTGAAAGCTCTGTCATTTAAAAAGAAACCTCAGAGGACAAATCACGACATGATGCTGTGTTGCACTGCAATAGTACTTAATCCGATTGATGGATGTATAAAGATGTGAAACCTCTCTCTTTCTTTGAGGCAATGCGAAAATCAGTCAACGTGTTGTCAAGGTTACCACATTTAAGACATGCCCCCCCCCCCCCCCCCCCCCCCCAAAAAAAAAAAACAACATGGCCGCAGACGCCCCTTTGCCTCCCACCAAGTGGAAAAGTGAGGACATTACATTAGCGGTTGCAATGCTAATAAAGGACCCCCGAGAAGCCCTTTCATTTTGCCTGATTATAATATGATAACATCACACAGAGAGCAAATGAGCAGTTGCCACTAAGTGCCAGACCCCCAACTGACCCAATCTGCTAGTCGAGATCCAGTTTGATGCGTAATTATTTCCAGATTGTTGTTTTTTTGTTATACGTAATGGTTGAAGGTCTCTTCACATCCTGATAGCAATCAATAATTCAAATGGTCTAAATATGAATATATGTATATCTTCTGTTGAAGGGACATGACCTAAAAAATGATTGACCAATCATTGCGTTTGCCCCGAATATAATACAGTTATAGGATGTGCTTCCTGTCTGTCAATCTATATTTGCACAACGCCGCGCAACTTGTTCGCGCAGACAAACGTAAGTCATTAGCGCTGGTTCACCTTGCATTCCGCCTGAACCACAAGTACTGTAAAAGCAAAGACTAAAAGAAAGACCATATTACAGTAGAAACATCA
Organism: Hypomesus transpacificus; assembly: GCF_021917145.1. Taxonomy (NCBI): domain Eukaryota; kingdom Metazoa; phylum Chordata; class Actinopteri; order Osmeriformes; family Osmeridae; genus Hypomesus; species Hypomesus transpacificus. The sequence goes on along the minus strand of NC_061081.1, from coordinate 8,970,805 downwards.
ACTAATAAAAAGAACGTCTGGATTACTGTAACAGTGGACTAAAAACAGTATCAACATAGGCTTTGCTTTCGGCGCTGGAGGCAACTGCGGGTATCGAAGGATCTGAAAGCCGACACCATGGTCAGTAAACGTCTATAGTGATGGCATGGTGTGTTCATACTGCTCATGGTGTGTTAATACTGCTCATGGTGTGTTCATACTGCTCATGGTGTGTTCATACTGCTCATGGTGTGTTCATACTGCTCATGGTGTGTTCTTACTGCTCATGGTGTGTTCATACTGCTCATGGTGTGTTTATACTGCTCATGGTGTGTTCATGCTGCCCAAGGCTCCATGTGGCAGAGCCCAGGCTGTGAGCATGGCGAGCATCAGCCTCAGCCTGCTGACTCCCTGTGTTGACGGGGCTGTGCTCAACACTCTGATCTTTCGGAGCCACACCAGCTCTCTTTCAGCTCGCTGATAGTTCATCGGCAACACACAGGCACTGATGTTGTGCTTTGTGTTTACAGACAAACCACTTACTATACCACCACCACGTACATACACACACCCAGCCACCCACCCACCCACACACACACACACACACACACACACACACTGACGTCTTGCCAGGAGGGTGAGCGTTTAACATTGACAGTAGACTGGGGTGTCAAAGCTGGGGGAAAAGTGTAAAAGTCTATCCAGGGCTCCAATGGGGGGGGAGGGCCCTCAAAAAGTTTGGAATGAAAATGTGTTGAATGCAAAAACAGACATAACCAAAATGGGGAGGGGGGAATTGCAGTCTCTTTATGGCGCCCGAAATTCTTAGCGGTGCCCCTGACAATAGATACAATACCTACACACACATATCCTCTCTGCTCAACCCCAACAAGGCCTGTATTGTCTTTTCTAAGGTCTATAGTTTGTTATTTTTGTCTGTAATTGGTTTTGAGCTGATCAGTGGAATATTAATAAAATGCAACACAAAGGAACTGTACCACGTTTAAATTGTTCATTAAGGAGACATTTGCCCCCAATTATGGTGCTCTGAAATCCCTGAGTTTGACATCAATTTGCTGTGTTAATTACGAAAAAACATTTAATTTTCAAAATGTTTGTAATTTTATGTTTTGGGACATAGCCTTTTTGAGACACCTCTGTAAATGCTTTCCTTTTAACCTCACTCCCACAGCACATTGTGTTAGTGCAAAAAGTCAATTACCTCTCAAACAATCCAAACATCCCCATGGGAGACTTGAACTTAGAACAAATTATTTGTCAACTGCAACTTTTTTCTACTTCATATGGACTTTGTTTACAGTAAGTTTAAAAATGGAATGACAAACCATTACATCCAGTATAGGAATCACAGTCTTCTTATAAATCACGAGACAAAACACATACAATATTGTAATCAAGAGAATCATATAGCAACACTTGTGGCCTGTGCTCCTCAGCTGACAGCTGCAACTTTCATTTATTTATCACCTGAACACTTGAATTCAACAAAGGGATGTCTCTGAGGGATGCAAACATTTTACATCCCCATGCAAACGCATGGATGTAGGCTAGGCTGCTCCTTAAATAGGATATTGTGCTTGATGTGTGACACACTTGGCCAGGGAATGCAGCCATCAGACTGTCACTGGTAGAAGACAAGCCTGCACAACATCTCTTCTTCAGATAAGCCAACATATCTGCTCTACCTGTGACCGGATGATCCTAATCCAGGTATAGCCCGGTAAAGAGGATGAACCAATCTCTGTTGGATCTCGACCGGCTATGCTTCAGGAACATCAGGAGACTAAGACATGGGAGACGTCCACCGCTGAGACTTAGGGCGATAATCGGAGCTGAGCTTTCACTCTGAGCTCTCAATCCATTTATTTTACAAGCTTTGCATCTGCCGTTCTCCCAGTATCTGACGGGATCGGCATGCAGATAGGACCCATCATTCGAGGTTCTGAAGGAGAGAAATCTCGTTTCAAATCTTGACATGAACTCGTAAAAGTTATGAACAAACTTTTGTGGTCACAGGTAGTCTAAGAATTGCCATCTAATTACTTTAATTGTATCAATTACTTTGATGATTATGAGACTGTAATTCCTTGATGGTAATTATAAAAGGATTCATCTGAGTGTAAAACTGTGTCACCTCAAGTGTCAATCCCTTGGACTGTGTTGGAATGGAGAATGTTAAAAATCTATCATCATTATTAGTTTATTTAGTTTATTTTTACAGGGACAGTGCACATTAATCAACGTTTCAGTAAAAGTGCCGGTTTTAGCCAGCCGGTTAATTTCAACTACAGTCCCTCGGCAGGTTATTAAAAACAGTTACAATACAAACAATAATTAAACAATGAACACGCAGGGCAACGTAGGACAAGCAAGATGTAGCATACAGATAGAGCAATGGAACAAAAAGCAACAACACAAAATCCATAAAAGCAACAAAGTGTTTCCACATCTCACAAGCTACAGACAACATGAAAAGCGGCAATACACAGCTAGGGATTATGTTCACAAATCTGGTTGACCTTTAGCCATGTCTTCATGTTTTTGGTGGAAGTGTGATAGGTGGTGCTGTTTGTGTGTCTGATGGCAGTGTATTCCAGACATGGGAAGCTCTCACAGAGAAAGCAGATTTACTAAAAGTGCATTTCCTTAAGGGAACTATACAGTCGCCTCTCATGGCAGACCTTGTGGATCTGCTGCCATATGTTTGGGGTTTTTGTTTACCAAAAATACTGAGTGGAGGGGGAGCCAGGCCATGAAGGATCTTGAATACAAGACATGCATCGGTATATTGCACAAGATGTTCCCAACTCAGGAGCTCATGCTGACTCAGGAGCTCATGCTCATTACATTGAATTCTTCATGTTGTTTTATTAACCTTATTCTAATGTACAGAGAAACAACCCCCACACACAATCACACACACACACACACACGCACACACACACACACACACAATGTTGGGCTTTTATTTATGAAGGAGTCAAGACTAAGCTGCAGACAGGAAGTACAGCACGATTTGACCACAGCAGCCATTCATGCATTCTAAGAGATTGGTGTTGGCCATGTGGTCTGTTTTCCTGGGTAGTTTCTTTGAAATTGGTTTCGGTTTTCTGGAGGTACTTACATGTATGTGAATGATTCATTTAATCTATACAATATAGACAATATTCATCTGGTGACTTCATGGAGATGTTACTGTCAGGTTCTGTGATATAAGGAACTTCTTCAATTTTGCCAAAAACCCAGTTGGTCAACACACATTGAGTGAGTGGCCAGGTACATGGAACAAAACTGACACTGGAAGCTACATTTCAGCCTACCAGCGCACTTCTTCTGTTCTGAGCTCACAGAACATAGACTCTTTTTTAAGGAGGTGGAACAAAACTACACCCACATAGCCATGCACACACACACACAAACTACTGTGTACTGAAGTGGCATCAATCTTGACCTGGGGAGCAATTTGCTGACTGTGTGGAAGCAGTTTGAGGGGGCAGAGAGAAAAGTAAGTGGCGGTTTCCCAGTTTACAAATTCATCATCGATCTTTATGCTGTCAATAAACAACAAGCCAACACATCCTCTCCTTAAGTTTAAGATTAATAACTGACTCATGTTGACTTTTCGTCCCATTCCTGAAGACTGAAAAAAACAGACTTTCCCGAAAAAGACTGTTGTTAATGGCGAGGTGGACATAAAACAGAAATGTTCAGATGAAAGGGTAAAAAAGCAGCTGACAGCGCTGTGAAGCCCTCTGTGAAGCCCTCTGTGAAGCCCTCTGTGAAGCCCTTGGCTCAGGCCTTACTCTCTGATGCACTTGGGGGCGGGATAACACACTAACCTGAAGCCAGTGTCAATTGGCCTTCTAATTGTAAGTGTTGTATTGATTAGAGTCTGATGGGGGACCTCCTATCAGCTCTTTCTTGCTAACTCTGGGCTCCAGCACATCTCTCAGCACTGGAACCCGTGAGACACTGATGGGCTTCAGCGACTTCAGCCCCTGGATCTCGTCTTGCTGTCGCACCATCACAATTGGTTTCTTATGACACCTGTTGAAACAAGAGTGTAGAGCTCTATCCTTCAGCTTTGAACAAGGAGATGGGGCCTGGTAGTCAATGGAAATTAGCAGGGTAAATTGTATATACACTTGTATCCCCAGTTAGTTATCACACTGCAATAATGACAAGAGATGCTGAAGCTGGAGGGAAGGATGTTGATGATGAGAACAGTGATAGCCAGGGTGGCGAGCGTGATGTCAATGCTGATCATTTTATATTCATGGCGACAAAGACAACAATATCAGCCCACTCATCTGTCTGTCTCTGTCTCTGTCTCTGTCTCTGTCTCTGTCTCTGTCTCTGTCTCTGTCTCTGTCTCTGTCTCTGTCTCTGTCTCTGTCTCTCTCTCTCTCTCTCTCTCACTCTCTCTCTCTCTCTCTCTCTCTCTCTCTCTCTCTTTCTCTCTGTGAACTAGGGATGGAAATGACATAGATGGTGGTCATGAGGATGACAAGATGACGAGGATATCGGACCTCTCATCTTCCCACTGCCACCATCTGTTAGAGGATTACAGGGAGACCAGAAGGAGACACACATGACCCACTGATACCCATAAGCCACTTGGCCTGTGCGGGTCAGAATAAGATTAGCAGCATAATCACTGGCTAATAATGCTGTAATCTGCATAATTAGCAACCAATCACATTAGACTGTGGTGCCTGCAATAGCACAGGAAACACAGAGAAGATTCACGTCAGAGGCTAAACATGTGCAGATACATTAATTTGAATTTAATAATAATATTATCTGTGTGTTTGTTGTTGTTTGCAACAAATGTATTATTGTTCATTTAGTTGTTTGGGGAGAGCATTTAGGAAATCGTTCTCTTCACAAATTCTCACAACTCCTCAACTCCATGGGGCTACACTGTGTTGCTAAGGGGCTCATTAATGGATGGGTTACTCTGGGAGATGCGGGTGTAGACATGAGAGTCGTGTCTGTGTGTGTCTGAGCAAGAAATATCTCAGAGCTCAGACGACGAAGCCCTTATTCATTTGCAGATGAAAGCAGCGAAACGACAGACAGACTTCTCTTCAGTATTTTAATCTCCCAGTCCCTGAAGTGGGCAGTCAATCAGCCGGCTGGAAGACTCAGCTCTTTATATCTATTCGTTTAACACTCCACAGAAGATAGGCAGGGAAGTCAAACCAATTTCAACGTGTATCGAGGATATGTCCTGATTTGAAAATGTATCACATGACGGGTGTCACCCTGCTAAGAGGGAATTGTGATGGAAAGGCCGGCATATTGATAGCGGGGATGAAAAGCTTGATTTGCACTTGAAACAGCAGTTAGAGCAATCCAGACATATAGGAGACATTTGGTAATGTTGAAAGGTGTTCGAAGATTCCGCATTTTGCATCTGGTTGTGCATGTTAACTGGTCGCAAACTTTTTCTTAATAACTCATATTGTATTGAGAATGGTATGAAATGGTATGTAGCCTATTCAGACTAAAATGTTTGGGAGTACTATGAAGATCTGAACGTAGACAGGGCAAACACCATGTGGCAGTTATTACTTTGCTACCCAAATCTTTATTAATTTTCATTTGGCAGTAATGACAATTGATTTAAATTAGCATCGTAACGACAACAACAAATTCATGAGATATGCGCCAGGACTTTTGGTGGCATAAACAATACGGCTAAGGCCATTACCCAATTTTCCCAGAATGCACTGGGAAAGCCCCAAGGCAAAATACACATTTACGATTAATTAAGCACTGGAGGTTTTGAGAGTCAGGCAGCATATGGCGTGTGCCAGTTAGCTGTAGTTTCACAGTGGATTATCACACCCTCGTTAATAGAATCAGGGATTTAATGAATGAGTGAAAGTCCTCAATCCTGACACTTGGGCCCACATAATTAATGAGGCCTTGGCTACTTTGTCCCTCAGACACAGAGTGACTGGTGTTTAAATATGAGTGAGACTAAAGCCTGATTATGAGTCATGGAGCTATAATGACACTAAAACCAGTTTAAACATTTTAGGTGCAGTTTTTCTGACTATATCCAGTGCATGATTCCCTGATACAATATAACCACGCACACTAAATGTGCAACATCTGTTGTTATGGGCCCTATGTGCCCATCAGGTCAGTGTAATCTGCAGCAAAATAAATTCACCTCTTTGATAAAACAGATTCCTTAGGCTTCAGGCCTTGTTGTTCTGCATTTCCTAAACGAAGCAGATTAAGTTTTCCCTGTACAGTCTGACAGCCAAGGGCATAGGGACTTATGGGTAGAGTAGTTTTCTGTCGGTCAAAGCTGAACTATAGTGGAACTGTATGGCTTTCTGTCTAATGTTTGTTAATTAATGGATGAATGATTAATTAATTAATTAATGATTGATGTTTCTGGTGGTGACAGTGTGTGTGTGTCTGTGTGAGTTTGAGTGTATGTGTGTGCACACGTCTCTCTGTGTGTATGTTCAGAGCCTACTACAGGGTGCTGTTCCAGTTCCAGCAGCACCACATGGAACCCAGGCGGAAGCTCAGCCCCATCAAGGAGAACCCGTCTGCTAGTTTCCCCCCCTCACCAGGAGACCCAACAAGAACTCGGGCTCTGCCATCGCGGCAGCAGGCCTGGCCAGGCCGAGACAACTCCCGTCTCTGCTCCGATCACTGAGGATCATTTTACATGCTGGGAGCTCCAGAGATCAGCTTCTTGGGAATGGAAATAAGGACAACAGATGTATTTACTTCACATCTACATTTCAATAGCCTGTCCACACACAGGCAAAACAAATTAATGTGACACATCAAAATATCGTATTTAAACATGATCTTTGTGAAATGGTTTAGGCCAACACACAGGTGCATTCGCACAAACACAACTTAACGTTGATCTCCGCTAGACTTAGTGTGGTCTGCGAGCAAATTCTCAAACCCCTGTCAAGTTGGATATACATGGGATAAAACTATCTTTCTTTATTAACATCAAAGGTCAATTTCCACAAAAAATTTGACCTGGAAAACCTTGTAAATTCCAGTAATTTCCTCAGTCTTTCCGTGGCTTCTGGCACAGTTTAACTAGTGATTTAAAATGCACGTTGAGAAACCTACTGTGTAAACATCATTGCACCCCTCTTTCCAATTAAACACACGCACGCACACACACACACACACACACATAAACACACTGGATGGGATGATTCCCTTCACCCACCTTCTACCTCAGTTCCTCCTCTGCATTAAGCTGCCGAACATGTCTAATCCACAGACTTATCTCCAGAATAAACAAGTGCACCTCTGACTGGCAGCCTGTGCTTGGAGGGAAAAACCCCAACTGTGTGATGGCATTTTAAACACCCAGTCACAGCCAGAGCCAATCAGATGCAGTAATTGCAGTCACATGCTCATGTAAGGCCTGAGGGTATTGTCAGCTCAAAAGAACTCCAGTGCGCGTAGAAGATTGGGCTCCAATTATAAATATTTGCTGTTTGGTGTCGCCGATAGTAGATCCACCAGACACACAGACACACTTTCCCTTGACTGACACACACACATACACATGGCCCCTTTATATTTTCACACTCACGCTGTGAAATACACACACACATGCACTCCCACACTGTGCACAGCGTGACACAGTTACAAAAGCCTGTACAGACGAAGACACACACACACATAGATTATAACAAGCCGATTTAGACCCTTAAAGCCTCAGAGGTCTGAAGACAGATGCACAGACTGCCTCCCTCCAGGGTCAGCCAGCATTGGTAGCTTTTCATCCTTTTTTGTTAATCAGCGATTGGCTGCCAGATGTGGGTGCCTGGGGCACCCAGCACTAGGAATTGATCACGAGAGTTAGGGACATGGTAGAGACCAGAAGGACTGTCTGCCAGCAACTTGAGAAATGGGACATGAGAAGGACAGGCTTGAGATATTATTGGTATATGGTCCAGAGAATGTACTATTAAACAACATTTCAGAATTCCTACCTAACTGCATTTAGGAATCTAATTAGCAGTTTCTACTCTGTGATGAGCATGGCAGTCAACCCAGTACTCAAATTCCTTTTTCCCAATTTTCTTTTCAAGGCAAACTTCAACTTCTGGTGTTTAACCACATCCTAGTGAACAATCATATTAGACAAGTGTAATAGGAAGTATACAGTAGTATAGATCACACCTAGTATAGAAAAGTAGTATAATAGATCAGACAGTATTGGATCACACCTAGTATTACAGAATAGTATGGATGACACTTCACCTCCGGATGAGGAGTACAGTCCCTGACTGCTAGATCCTGCCACAGAACAAACAACACCCTCACAGAGGAGAGGAGGAACGCCCTTTCAGACAGGGTGGATCGATAGCGGCCCGGCACGTCGTCCCATCGGGGGCTCAGCGTTCGTAGCTTGGCTACACTAAACGGAGCTCTCAAAGCGCAGTCAGGTGGTGTCCAATCGCTAACTGTCGAACAGGTCGCCTTAAGGTCAACTGTACAGGCGAAACACGGCTCCTTTTCTGTACGGTCACGTTTTGAATTGTGGCAGCTGAACTAACCGGCGTGCTAAACAACATACACAGCAACTTCTTGTAGAAAAAATGTGGGGATTGTTTTCTTTCATTTTGGCTTTCAGCATGTTAAGCCATTTTCTTTTTTTCTGTTTGTACTCAATATGTTACTTTTGTTACACTTTGTCAGGAAAAGGTTCTGATTACATTAAGTATGTACAAGTGTAGCCTATAGGCAACACCTGCTAATTAACAGCACTAGGTTGTCTATATAATAGGGCTGTTCTGACTCATTTGTTGAGCAAAACTGATTTTCTACTTGGGTTCTGTCCTGACAATGTTGTGTTTTAGGGATGCGCACAACTGCAGATGAAGCTCTGCATGGGATATCATTAAATCATATCATACCTATCCCAGTGGGAGAGATAAGCGATGGGTCTTCCCATTAGTTCTAATTATATCAATCATCACCCTTGGATGTGAGAACGGGAGCTACCCCCCACTGTGGGCGCTTACGACGCCATTGTCATCCGAGACACATTGAGATTCAAAACACATGAAAAGCAAAACTCAATCGGGTTCCTTCTGCGTCCCACACTGAAGATGCTTTAATTTTCCAACAGAGAAAGAGAGTCAAGGATGACACTGCAGCTTTCTCTCCCTGTTTCTTCATCCCTACATCTATCCCTCCTTCCCTCGCTGACTGTCTTTCTTTTATTTATTTTTACCAGGTAGCGGAAAATGACACATTGTGTAATGACCCAGGACACACCTGTGTGGATAACTGTCACATCATGTTACGTTCACGTTTTAGTAATTTTTTTAAGTGGGTGATGGCTAATCATAACATTTGCTGTTTTCAGCTAAACTGGACGTTGACAATTCTTAACAAAATTCATGGGTGGGTGCTTATAATGTGAAAAGACAGGGACAAACCATTGAATTGTTTTTCATACAGAGTCTTCTTTGGAACATTTCCTCTTGTTTTTGGGGGGGAACTTTGGGTCTGATTCTAGACATACACCCTTTATAAAACCACCAAGTCTTTGGACATGAAAGCATTCCACTCGTTAATGAAGAGGAAGAAAACAAGGCCTGAGTGAGCGTTCTGAGCATGCCTCACCCCGTCCTCAGTTCTGTGAGCGGGTCGGAAAACAACCCCACCACGTATGGGGCCTAATCAGATCAAGTCAACTCCAGGGAGTCAGGTGGCTTAACGGTGAAGGAATCGGGCTAGTAATCTGAAGGTTGCCAGATTGATTTCCGGCCGTGCCATATGACGTTGTGTCCTTGGGCAAGTCACTTCACTCTACTTGCCTCGGGGGGAATGTCCCTATACTTACTGTAAGTCGCTCTGGATAAGAGCGTCTGCTAAATGTAAATGTAACTCCAAATGTGCCATTGCCTAAAACAGGGCTGAGTGTGGCTCCCCCTCGACCATGTAGGAGAAGTGAAGACTGGCCAGCCTGCTTTACCATGTCTGCTACAGGTTAACACACTGCTGGTTCTCTTCTAAATTCTTGTAAAGTGAAACAATCGAGATAGTGTGGCTATATGTTGTGTGCGTGTAGGCCAACATGCTTTGTTGTGTGAAGGTGTGTGTGTCTATGTGTGTGTGTATTCTGTGCTCATCTGCGCTGACAGGTCTTCACCAAGTCTAGGTTTCAAGTCACCCAACCCCAACCCCCCTCCACTCTTTCCTCTCTCTTCTCTCTATGTCGGTTATCACCTCTTCTTGACTCAAGGAGTCTGTCTGTCTGCTTCTTAAATAGAGCTGACCTCAGTGCAGACTCTGGGGCAGCTACTGTGTTTAACTCTACTGAGGGAAGCCAGCAGTGGAAGCCTTTTTTAAAGGTGTGTGTGTGTGTGTGTGTGTGAGTGAGAGAGAGAGAGAGAGAGAGAGAGAGAGAATGCCTGCATGCCTGTGTTTGGGAGTGAGAGAAGACAAAGGGGGAGTAGGTGCGAATGAAAGGGGAGCGGGTGAGAGTGGAAGGATGGAGGTGAATTGAGGGAGTATGGAGGGGGAGTGAGAGAGACAAGTCAGTCGAAACTGTCTAGAGAATGGGTTGAGCACACATTTACATATTTACTCTTCTACGTGTGGCGGGGAGGGTCACAATACCCGTCCCTGTCCGATGCCGCACAACATACAGGTCTCTGACGAGACAACAAAATGAGCCTGCTGTCAAACTGTCAACAGGTACTGCTGTAAAATTTCCCTTGGAAATTCACATCATGGTTGGGTTAATGGGATCTTCCAACAAACAGACAATTCACAAAGTGGCTTTTACCATGCCAGAGAGGATAAAGGTGGAACAGGGGTTGTGAATTATGCATCAGAGAAGGGAAAAAATAAGACAAAGGGGAGGGCAAACAAACACAACAACATTGACACTGAAGCAGGAGGGATGATCTGCTTGGAAATCTGTTTTCATAAGCAAACTAAATGATGATGCCTTCAGTGCTGAGAAAGGCGTCTCAGAAAAAAAAAACACACACACACATAACGTGCGCACATATGCACACAGATGCTTGAGTACGAACACAATTTCCCTCACACGCACACACACGTGTTTTCTTAAAGGTGACTCGCATGAACGACATCTGTATGTTATGCTCCAAACAGACACCTGCGTCTGATGTACACAAACAGCATTGACTAAAGGAAGGGCCTGATGCTCATTGCTCAGTCAATGATTCTCAACAAGGTCCTGACATTCTTTAAGAGGCCGTCTGTCTTTTCTGCAAACCTCATTTCCATCCAGTTGCCTGGTGAATGGATCAAGTTCTGGAGAATAAGAATGACGCGGAAAACAATGCAGCTGGAATGTCTGAGTACACAGTGACACACATCAATGTGCTTGAGGACCTCTTGAGGAACTATGCCAACGAAGTAAGTAAGTTAAGTATCTAGTGCACAATGACAAATAAAGCCTATTCTATTCTATTCTCTTGAGGAACTGAATTAAATACATTTTGAGGAATGGTTTTGGTGTTCTGAGGGGATGGGGAATCTATTTCATCATTCCAATTCCAGAACTCCCATGTATTATGACTCATATTGATCCATGTTTCCCCAGCAATATGGCCCACAGTGATCATTCTGGTGTCTTCCTAGAAAAAGCCACCAAGATTGGGAATAGCTCATCACCCAGACAGTGTGAGAAGTGCTGAATCACTATCTTAACCTTTTTGCTGACGACTACTAAAGTGATGTACAAAAGAAAACGTGATGACTTTGCAGTCTGACCTGCAGAGAACCTGTCAACAGGGAAATACCTTGTCAGAGTAGGAGAGGAGCCCTGAAACTACAGTGACTCTAAGAAAACATGTTTATACATGGACAGCACATCAATACTTTAGCTGAGAGTCCCGCCAAAACCACTTCTCACACAATGTCTCTCCGTAGGTAATAAAAACTAAACAAAGTGAAAATACCGGAAAATAAATACAGCTTACATGCAAGTGTGGCAGGCTTGCTGATTGTCTTGGTGGCGAGAGGGTAGAGAAGGGATTGTGAGAGTAAAGGGGGACTGTTCACAGACAATTACTTTTCAGTTGCGACACCGGGCCCTTGTGAGGTTCTTATTCAGAAATACATGGTTGAAAGGAGACTTAAATATGCATTTGAGGCTGATGGCTTCTGAAAGTTAGCCTGGCTGCCAGCCCAACTTCTCCCCGCCCCCAAAAAAATTTGGTCGGGAAGTTGGGTCTGGAGGGTCTCGTATTGGGGACCAACTACAGAAAACCAGAATCTGGGCGAACCAATGAAATTGCCAGGGCGGGCTTTATACGATGATGGACAGATGATCAACAGTAACGTAATCACCCACGACACAAAAGAGTGCTTAAGTTGAATTTGTTTTGAACAAACATGGCTACCGCTGGAGATCTGGGATGTTATGATTCTGCCATCGAGTCTGTTTTAGAAGACATCGACAGCGCATTAATTTTGAAAAAGGAACAGAGACGCAATCAAGGCATTTGTCGATGGAAAATATGTTTTTGCCGTCCTTCCTACGGGATTCGGTAAAAGTTTAATTTATCAGCTGGCCCCGATGGTTGCGAAGAAGATGGGACACAATGAAAACCCAGTGGCCATTGTGGTTTCTCCTTTTCTTTTGTGGAGTTGTAATCCTAAACGGAGAACTTGTTCGTATATGCATTGCCCTTTATTGTTTCGCTCAAAAAGGTTGACCGTGTGAACAAGTACTACCCCTGCCCTTAAATTAATTTTACAACACCGGCAAAAATCGTTTGTATTCATTCTTCAAGCATACTTCAAGTCTGCTTGCAGTTTAGTCAGTAAAGATTTAGCTGCCTCTCAGTTTACTTCTGTTGACAACAACTATGCGGCGCTTAACATACGTCACATACTCTGTTGCTCTGATTGGTTGTAGATCTATCCAATTGAGCGAAGAGGCATTTGTTTTCCAGGCTCGTTTGAAACACGCCTCGTAGTCAAAGCCCAACGGAGAGTTCTCAGACTCATATTCTGACTAGAATTATGAGTATGACAACGTCAGGCTATCTGAAAGTGTAATAGCATAGGGGAAACCCAATATTTTCAATTTCTAACCTGCAATAGGAAACAATAATGCTTGGGCAAAATAAATAACTGGTAAAAGGACATGTAAAGATGATGAAAATGTCTCAGGGAATAGAGAAAACATAAAGCATCGGAGCGGGGGATGAAAAATTAGCAAGGAATAAATCTATAAGAAAAGGTGACAATGTTTTTGTCAGTTGATGACAGGGTGCATACGACTGGATCTCGCCTTACACACCCTTGAGTGAGAGAGGAGAAAGGCTATCTTTTGACCACTTCTTCCACTGCAGAAAAGGAAACTTCTGGGCTGACGTTGGGAACCCGTGGAGCCCAACAGTCATCAGTGCTGACGAGGTCCAGACCAAACAGACAGCGACCAACTCCAGACCATCTGGTAGCAAATGGTCCAATGTCAAGTCAGCGTCATCAACTTCACTCAGGAAAATTAAGTGTTCCTTGGGAAATGAATCTGCTTCAGCAATTCTTGTGTATATTTTCCTAGCTGACGTACTGCCTTTTTTGTAGTATCTTTCTTTCCTCAAGGAATCAGTCTATGTCCGTGTTCACTCCTTGCAGACAACAGTAGATTAATGACAGTCATCAGGTTTGGTCATTAGCAATGTATAACAGGAATAAAGCATTGAGCAGGTGTAGGTCTACTTTCCTCTCTGTCTCTCTCCTTGTTTGGTAAGTAGAACTTCCTGTCGGAGAAGAGGGGAGGAGGTGGAGCTGTCTGGAGCTTGATTAATGACCTTGAGAAATATTATCCACCTTATCTGTGGATTGTCTCAACAGGCATCATGAGAAATATTGATAGAAGCAGAGAAAAGTGGATATTTACATAGAGACTCAGAGGAGCTCCCGGTAACAACTTAATCTCTGCACTCATTAGAGAAATACTGAAAGGACTTTCTGCCAACCACTCAAAGAAACTACACTGTATGAGAAGTACACTATATGAAAAATCGTACAGAGTGAATTGTTCATACACAAAACCTAATAATAACAAACACAGACAATCTAGGCTATCTTGAACACAATTCTATTGTTTGTGATGTGTAGACTACCTAGCATTGGAGTGATTTTATCTTTGCTGTAACAGTTTAGTGCGAGGAACACACCAATTATTGAAGTTATATTCAACATTTTATGATCTCTCACTGAGGAGGAGATTGAAAAACAGCCTTGCAGATGAAATACACACACCTAGGAGAGCAGAGATGTTGGACAAACATTCATGTGGTTTATGCATGGATAGATATTTGCTATTTAGTACACAAGTTTACACTTTCTCCATCTTTAAAATTACATGAGAAACAAACCAAAATCCAGACAAAGAAACTGTGAGATCATACTTTTGCAAATAAGGATTTGGTTCCCTGGAGAGTTCTGGAGTGTCAAAGGAATAAACTACATTGTTTGTGATTCCACCAAGGACTTCTTTTCCCAGCAGGCACCAGATCGTGACAGGCAGAGTTTTTGCATAATGGGTTCTGATCCGTATTTGATCCCCAGAGGAATGGAAAGATAATGTCAGGTTCTGTGGCGTTTAAAGAAAGGTGAAAAGCTAAATCCAACTCTGTTGTGGCCAACATTGCCAGAGCGACCAGCTGGCAGCACATACTGTTTGCTCTGTTGATCTGGTGAAACTCACTCCTTAGTATTTATACCACTCACCCGTACCATGGAGAAAGCTAGCTCTTTGGTGGTGTGTAGACGGTTAAAGCGGTGTTTAAAGTCAGAGGTCCGAAGTGACTTCACCTGTTACACCTGCAGAGTAGATGTAACATCTTTTAAAGGTTTTGCATCAGAAATTTTTTTTTGCAGCTGTAAAAAAGTTTAGTGTCTATAGCAATGTTTTTTGCATGTGTAAATAATTAAAATTAATGGTCGTTAGCAGGCTTCTGCATAACGACCCATTCATTTGAATCATGTGTGTTGGAGCAGAGAAACATCTAAACATGCAGGACAGGGGGTACTTGAGGACCAGGGTTGAGAACCACTGTTATAGACCTTTGCCCTGTTTTTTTATCTCGTATTGTGCCTAGCCCGTTGGATTATTTCTACCTTGTGGATTACCGACCTGTTTCTGTTTGACTACGATTTTGCCTTGTCCGTCTTATGGAACAAAACACATTTTCAAACACCTTTTACTCTGCGTCTGGGTTTTCTTCCCTTTCTTGGATCTATCTGGGATCATGTCACAGTGTTGCAACATACAATGCCCAGTTTTCAATATAATTGAGCCAAAGACAAAAAATGATTCCTGGAGTTATGGTTGATGAAGAGACGAGGCGGGATTCATTCTCTTGTTTAAAAGCAAAGTGCTGTGGGTGCCAGGGTTGACCTTGATGATGTCTCAAATCAAAAATAGACTGTCTGGATGAGGCTGACTTTGAACAGCTGTTTTTAACATCAATGTATCATGGATATGTCAGGATTTAATCTAATTAAAATTAGATTATCTAATAAATATTACAGTCTGGTTACCTTGATAAAAGATGCATGCTCTGGGGATTTTTTTTTACTTCTCCTCCTTCGCTGTGACTTGAGGGGGTATTACCTCAAGGTTAACTTTCATGTCAACTGGTTGATACATTTCAAGCCAGCTGTTCCAACTGTATTGGGTGTACGGAATCCTATCAAGCAGGGCAGCACCACCAGGATTTCTCATTTACTTCAATTTGAACCGGTGTTAACCGGGATGTCACGTAAAATGTGTTGGTTTTAAGGATATCATACTTGTATTTGAGGTGGTGGGAGCGTGCAGAAAGGACAGATGGAGAGATAGATTAAGCACCCAGGGGCCCTAGAGGGGGTGTCCATTTCGGTCCAGAAAACACTTTCACGGATCATAAATTACCCCCCCCCTCCTCAGAGAGTCAAACCTTACATCCCAGTACACATCCCAAAGCATCGACATCATCCTCAGGTCTACCTTTTCTGATCAAATACAAGACGTTTCAGGAAAAGCATCATGTCAGAAAAGTAATAATCAATACTTGCTATTTTCAGTTCGTTAAAAAAATCCATTACTGAACACCAAAAAAACAATTCCCTTTTATCAAAACTGACCATCAGAAGTCTTGGCAGAGACTGTACAGAACAGTAAATTATTTGGTAAAATGTAATAGTCTTAAATGGGCATTACCAAGCACTGTTGTGTATATTTATGTGGAATGCTATCTAAATTAGCCACCCCACCAGGCATCTCGGGAGAGAAAGCGAGACTAAAAAGGATGTTTGTGAAGCAATAATCTGAAAAACATTAATGTTTTGGGGGAATTTAATGGTGTTTTGAATTGGTAAAAGAAATATTATTTTGATGATTGATGTAAATTATAATAAATAAAACATTTGGTATTTTTCTACAATTAGCTTGGGAAGTCTTTTACATACCCACCCGGTACTTAGTTAGGCACAAGGCCCTGAAGCAAGCTAACAGGGCTGCTGATGCTGAAAGGGGGCACATTTGTACCTCAAATGTACCATGGCACCAAAGAGGAAGATTGTGAGGCACAATGATTTCACTGAGTGAGGTGTAGTTGTTTAGGTTTTACTAGCCCAGCAGGCAGGGCTGGCTCAGTACGAAGAGCCTACAGCCATCCATCTGGTGTCAGACCAGATGTGTAGTGGAGGCCCTGTCTGGGCCAATCTTCCTAGCCTGCCCCCCTCCCTCCACAACACACTGACATCCATCACACCTTCAGAGTGTCAGATTTATGATTTACCGTGAAATATGGTTACAGGTATTTATAGGAGGGGCTATGAAACACCTGCCGCAGGAGGTCGGCATCTCTCAAAACTGCTTAGACTGGTAGATGGGATATGACTTAGAGTTCTGCAAAGTTTTGTATGAATTAAACATTTAAAAACACCAAACAACAGCTACATTTTGCTCTCTAAAAATACATGTACCTATTTGATGCAATCAATTTATGTACATGGTTAAAAGCTGTTTCTATTTTTGATCCACCAGTAAACGTGGTCGATACTTTGTGACATGGTTAATGGTGCCCATGTTGACTTATGTCTGTGTGTATGCGGCTCAGTGATTAATATGGGTCTATAGCATTCCATTCACTACGGGTTAGCATGCTAATTATCCTGTTGGCTGCGAGAAGGATTTGGTGAATTTCTGTTTCTGGAGTGAAAGAGCCTAGGGTCTCAATGGTGAGTAATGGGTTTCTAATGGCAACATTAACCCACTGCATGGACAGAGAAGTGCTTAATGTCTCCTATGATTAAAGTTCAGAAGCCGTGATGTCAGAGGTCAGACGCTCATACTGATTGGTTGAATTTGTAGATTTGCATGTGGAGAGATATCCTTCATGCTGTGTCAAAGCTCATAATTAAAATCATACTAATCCTTGTTTGGATTTGAGCTTTAAGATCATTTAAAAATTATAAACATATTTTATAAACATTGTCGTAACATTACATACAGACAAAAATAAATACATATACCCATAAACTTTCCTCATCGTTAATTCCTGCCAATAACTCATTAGCCAAGCCGACACTGTTGCTTGTGTGTTTTACACCATATACAGATTTTTCTTACAAATAACTTAGCAAACCAATTAGCACTGGCACATAAATTCTCATACTAAAATAACAAAGTCAGAGTCAAAGGAACTGTAGGATAATCAATGACTTCTCTTAATCACTCAGAGTATTTCAGTCTCACACAGTGGGAAGGTAGGGACAGTTTTCTTTGGGGTAGTGGACTACGGTCTCTTGGGTGGCCTGATGGAGAGGTTCACAATGTTATTTTGGAGTGAGTCATTTCAGGCAATAACATAGTTTGATTGATGGGTTAACTCTAGATTTATATGTCGAGTCATCCATCACTTTGGACCACCAATAAATCCCTTTTTTTGGGCCGTTCAACAGAAAGCCAACAGAACGTCACCAACCTTGAGATATGTTTTTCAGCTCTGTTATCTGCCACCACCTAGAAAGTTAAATTACACTCCTGAAAGCTTAAACTATTGATTGTGAAAACTCCCTAGACAACCAGCTTATCTATCTACACATTGTCAGATTGGCATTTTAATTATGTAGGTTTCATCCACCTTGATATACCCTTCAGGCAATATCTGGACATGTTGTGGGATGCTAGCTGAACATGAGATAACATTTCACCCAAGTTGTTCTCATTAGCAGTTAGCCAAGGGCCAGCATGGGTACCATTAATGCAGACTTTATCTTACCCCTTGACTTGCTCCAACTGAAGATGTTTTGTGATGCAACCAGAGTGGTTGTGTTAGAGCATGCTGAGCAGACACATAGATCATTACTGTCAAACATGTCTGAGATGGGTTCTCAGGTTTTTCTGTCTGCCACTGAAAGATGAGATTGCTTCAGTGTTGTTACTATCAGTGCCAGAGCTGTGGAGGCAGGCCGCAGAGAAGCCTGATTACGACAGGAGCACTCCTGGGAACTCGTACTTAAGAGCTTGTTTCTGTGTTTCTATTCTAAAATATATCTGTGTGATTTAATCAGAGTTCAACTCTCAGCAAGAGCCTGGTGAAAATTGTATTAAAACATTGACAAACATGGCTATGCTGCTTGGCTTATGTTTGCTTGTTGATAGTACAATATTGTACTCTTGGCAGGAAAACGTTTGATTTTAGTATCTTTTTCAACTTGGGTGCACATGGACCGGTTTTAAAATGTCAGGTATTCATGTTCTCGGTTCCTGTGTCATGTTTTGTTAAGTCCAAACATGGACAGAAAATTGTCTGTGTTAATTAGGGCAGATTAGATTTATGTGGAGGGGTGAGGGGAGTAAAAATAACTGACAACCCCCTCCAGGGTTACTGAACATGAAGTCTTGCTTGAACGCTGCTGTCTCCACACCATGGGTGGCGGCATCAAGCTCACTTTGGGATTGACAAGGTGACTCTGTTCGTTCATTCGCAAACAACGTCAAGTTGTTGTCGTTTTTTATCTGTATCTTCTACTTCGTTTTCCATTTTTCACTATCAATCGCTTTTGTTTTCCTTAACAGCTGTATCCGGTCACGTTAACAACAGAAAGGCTTTGTAATTCATGAGGACTGCCAGAGGCATGCTTGACTTGAGTATTGTTAAACAGGCCTCCAAGCTCTCTTGTAGTTTGTAAGGATTTTCCTGCAGTGCTCAAAACCTTTCATTTCTATAAGCATTACAGCCTGTACTATATCTTACAGTTTATCAGTATCCCTTGGTCTACATTTACTGTTTATTCACGTGTGTTCTCAGCTTGTAAAAAATACTCTTTGTAATTGAACATGGATACTGTGAGTGTTAGTAATTCATAACTACTGAAAATAAATATTTGGAGCTCCATTGCCATTGGTCAATAGGTTTGAAAGAGAACAAGTGACATTTCCCCAAAAATGTATATAGCAAAAGCACCTATTATTCATTTTTAAACTAAAAGAGCCAAGCTATTTTCAATCTTAATTTTTTCGCTGTTGGTGATTTAATGAGGGTGATAGATTATTAGGATGCCTATACAGTAATATCCACTTCTACAGACTTGGATACTTTATTTCTGACTTTTTTTTAATTCATGAACAATGCCCTGTAATGTTATTCTATTTCTTGAGTCCACCTCCTCTGTTTTTTTGTCTCACAAACAATAACAACTTAAGTTCTGCACCAATATACTCTTTCTAACGGCTATTTTAACATTGGCGGTTCTTAACCATCGCAACTGAAAGGTTTTCTATTTTGAGGGACTATAATCATCTTCTTCCAACCTCTACATGTGTGTCTAGGCACTTACCCAGAGCAAGACACTGATCTCTGCAAGCCAAGAGCACATGGAGTCTCAACCTCTCCTTCTCTCTCCCTCTTTTTTCGGCCCTCTCTTTTTTCCTGCCTACACTTGCTTCAACACAAGCTCTAGTTGAAAAAGTAGACACAATTTAATGAGAAATTGTTTTTGCAGTTCCTCCGGTAATTAGTTTGTTAAAATGGAATGCATCGAACACATCCCAGGAAATACAAAATTGAATATTAAGTAAACTGCTAATAGAAATCATGCTTGAGTGCTGAGAGCAGCCATTGTGCCACAGCAATATTTATCTCTTCTGGTCTCATGATTAAAAGTATATTTATTCTTTTGTGTTTATCGCAAAATGCTAAGTAATCCAGTTAAACATTCCCCTCTCTTGAACTGAGGATAAGCTTCTTTTTTTTACATTAAAAAACACTATAAGTAAATAAAGTATTTATTTTCCTATTTGAATCAAGTTACTGTAATATCATTGTGTCATACCCAATACTTTGGTGTAATCCAATGTGATAATTCCTTATTATATAAATATATATATCTTTGTTATTGTGTATATGGTTGTGAATGAGTACCAAGTTTGTTGTTTAGTCAATGTATTGTCAAAGTAGTGGGGCTCCAAGCTACATCCTACCCAGAGATTTCAAACCCTGTATTCCTATCCCACGGTCGCCTGTTGCTTCAGGAACAGTGGGGCACTCATCAAATCGCCTGCCCCCGGAATAGCACCCACAGAGATAGAGTTGAGGAGAGAGAGTGAAAGAAAGAGTGTGTGAGAGAGAGAGAGAGAGAGAGAAAGAGAGAGAGAGAGAGAGAGAGAGAGAGAGAGAGAGAGAGAGAGAGAGAGAGAGAGAGAGAGAGAGAGAGAGAGAGAGAGAGAGAGAGAGAAATGGGAGCTTGGAAGGAGGGAAAAAGATCAACAAATGGTGGAGTGGAGAATAGAGAGACAAATGCAGCTGAGAGAGAACTGAGAGACAGACAGACACAACAGGACAGAGAGGGACCATGACAGAGAGAGCCAAGGGAGCCAAGCTGGTAGTGAGACGCTCACACCACATCATCCATGGATGGAGAGCTGGGGGTGGATCCAGATGTTTGTATATGGGAGCAGAGTGGAGAGTCATCCGAGAGCCTGGATGAATAATTCACATTGGCCTCTTCTTTGTGTGTGTGTGTGTGTGTGTTTGCCTCTCTCCTCGATCTCCCCTGTTCCCCCCTGACTCCTGCTCTGTGACACATGTGTGCTTCTGCATTCAACCTATGTCTGATCTCTCTGCACACACACACTCCCTTGGATCAGAACTGGCTAACTCTACAGGGGTTGTGGAGTCCTATCTGATGGGTGAATAAATAAGAACAAGCACCATCTCCATGTTCCTCCGTGTTGGAGTCTGTCCATGAGTCTGACAGCATGCAGCCAAAGCTGGATCCCTCCTAATGAATAAACATGGGATCTGTATTGCCTTGGAGGAATGACAGTCACTGGCTGTGAAGGGATTGACTTCAGCTTGGGGATTATATATGTATTTGTGGACCACATGTGTTTGCTAGATATGTTGGCTGAGTAAAGGTAGACTTATTAACTGCTTTTTTTTTCTTGTGCAGGCCAGGAAAGGAATAATGGATGGTGTGATAATCAGACTGATTCATTTGAGTTGCAACTCTCTGTACAACACTGTTGATTATTGAGCCTTGAGAAAATAAGCTTTATGATCCACCCTGAGGCAATTCATTTGGCAGCAAACTGTTAAAATATAAACTACAAAAACATGAACAACGATACAATTTGTCATAAAACACAAACAGCTATAAGGACACATTGTTTTTGTACTATTTCGCTGGAACATGTAATTGGACAAAAGAGAAACCATATCTATACCTGGTGCATCTGGACCTACTGTGCTGCCAGATGGAAGGAGGGGCCATTCAGAATATGGATAGTGTAAAGGATCCTGAAGAACATCCTGAGCTTTCCTAACAACCTACTTCTGACTAACAAGACAGAGGTCATTCAGATCACAGCCAGTGATTTAAGAGTTCCCCCTCAAAATGTTCCTTAGCATATTGTTATTCATGAAGTTTAGGTACTCAAACCAGCAGATGAAAGCAGAGGGAAGGACTGACTCAATGACCTGTTGTATAATGTTAATTAATCGTATTTGTTTTGATTTTCAGTTCAGGGGGGAAGTGATCTTATGTACCCACTCTTCCTCTCTTGAGGTTTCATGGAAAGTTGTTTTCCCCAAAGGAGTAAACTTAATAATTCAAAAGTGTATTTCTCATAATTGTAATTAGGTGTTGTTGAGCTGCAAAGATACATTAGATAATTAAATAGTCAAACAAATTGAATGTGCTTGAGATTTTTAAACCATTTCTTTTATATTTTTCGTTTTCTTTATTGTGATTGATGGAAAGCTGTCATTCATTAAATACATTAAAAACAAGCCAAGTTAGAAATATGTTTGATTGGAGAAAATGTCTGTCAAAGAAATGTTAACACATTTTTCTTCATTATTAATTATCATCAATTAATTTACCAGGTGTCTCTTGCATCTATTTTATCTTGAGGGAATTCAAAATCTTCAGTATGCCCAAGTACATAGTGCGCCTGACACAATATGTCAAAAACACCAGGATTAGATCCTACAAAGTAGTGGTAACACTTTAGAATAATGGTCCGTTGTTAACAAGTAGCTATGCAGGAAGTAATAGCTAGTTCTACATTAACACCGAATTTAATACTATTAACTAATATGGAACCAGATTAACTAAGCAGTAAGTAATAGCTAATTTACAACAAAGGTAGTTCCTTGGTAGGTATTTAGTTATTACTAAATAAATGTATCGTTTTGAGAACTACTTGTGAACTATGACCAATTAAGAAAGAATAACCAATTAATTACTAATCACAAAAGTAACATGTCTAAAAAGTGAACAATTTGGTTGTTTTACTCATAATCTCAAATGGGTTCTTTGTGGAAACCAGTGGAAGTTTATGAATAATATATTCCCCCAAATACGTTAACTACTGGTTGAGATTTTGCCTACTCTTACCAAAGGATGGACGAATGTTCTCTGTTTATTTCAAACTTAAACATGGCATAATACAAATAATGATAATTTGTTAAAAAAAATATATAATTAGGAAGTGATGCTGACACCCTCATGTTTGTATTAGTTTACTATTATGAGCTCTTGAGTGTCAGTTCAATGTCTCAGACTCCAAAGACCTACCTTTATGTTACAGTAGCCGCCTGAGGAGGACTTCTCTTTAGGATATGAATATAAACATTGATGTTCTCTTTTCAAAAACAATTTGCATCCTGCATTTATGTTGCGATAAGCGCAAAATCAAATCTTCCAGATTACAATGTTTGTTAGAATATCACTGGTGCCTCACAGAAATGTATGCCTGTACCGTATGTGTCAAATATAAAATAAACTCATTATAGGTCTATTACTTGTGAAAACCAGTACAACTCTTCGCTAATTACTCAAGCGTTACCTTGTCATCCTGCAGGAACTACTTGTGATGTGGACCATTATTTTAAAGTGAAAAACATGTTAACTCCTCACTAATTATTCAAGCGTTACCTTGTTATCCTGCAGGAACTACTTGTGATGTGGACCATTATTTTAAAGTGACAAACATGTTAATTCCTCACTAATTACTCAAGTGTTACATAGTCATCCTGCAGGAACTACTTGTGATGTGGACCATTATTTTAAAGTGACAAACATGTTAACTCCTCACTAATTACTCAAGTGTTACCTTGTAATCCTGCAGTAACTACTTGTGATGTGGACCATTATTTTAAAGTGACAAACATGTTAACTCTTCACTAATTACTCAAGAGTTACCTTCTCATCCTGCAGTAACTGTAATCTGGACCATTATTTCAAAGTGAAAAACATGTTAACACCTCACTAACATGTCACCTCACAAGATATACAACATAAAACAACTGCAGTGATTGGATAACATTTCTTTTAATTATATCCACTGGAAGATTTCCATGAAGTCGTAAAAGAAAATCCTATGCAAAAATGCACATGGGCATGCAATAATAAAGCATTTTGTAAAATATGTCTGAATTAAACATTCTTCTAGCATTTAAACAAAAATTCTGTATTTTGGAATGAAACATTCAACACACTCAACAAAATGTGATGATAAACCGAGTCAAACGTAATGGCTAAATAAGTAATAAGTAAGTACATGGCTAACCCTAACCCAAATCAACGTATAGGCCTATCCACTACAACAGCAACGCTCCCAAAGGAATAAAAATGATTAAGGAAGAAAGAACAAATGGCAGGACTGTAAAATAACTTGCTAGATAACCCAATTCAGAGAACAGGAACATGGCCCAAACGCTAGCTACAGTTGTTGCTACAGTAGCTGTAAAGCCATAGCTGTCGGTAGCTTGTAAAAAGTCCCTTATACAAACTGTATAGTATTGCAATCGAAATTTGCACTAATTCTACAATTCCAAATTTGCACTAATTCTACAATTCGAAATTCTAGTGAAATTCACCTAGTCGTTGTTGTTGTATGTTAGCCAAATACTGGATATTTACAATCCGTAAAAATGTGCCACTGCCACATGATTTCGCGCTCCAAACTCACTCGTTGACGTTGCACCAGTATAGGTTTAGGGGAAAACATGACATGGATTCAGGACAAATAGGTTTTGGTAAGCCAAGTCGACTGGATTTGGAAAACGGACCGGCCGTGATTTGATATTTTCTGAGCTGCAGAAAAGACCTAATAGCAGACACATCGAAATTGCCCGCATAATCATACAGTATGATCAAATATTGGGGAGGACGTGTCCCATAATCATACAGTATGATCAAATATTGGGGGGACCTGTCCCATAATCATACAGGGACGTGTTATAACGTTAATATTCATAAACTGGTTTCCACAAAGAACTCATTTCTGGCACAAGCTTTTGAAATGTTATGACCCTGTTAAGAGTTAAAAAAAAACAATTGTTCACTTTGTAGACGTTACTTTTGTGATTAGTAATTCATTGGTTATTCTTTCTTAATTGGTCATAGTTCACAAGTAGTTCTCAATGAGGATATATTTATTTAGTAATAATCAAATACCTACCAAGGAACTACCTTTGTACTAAATTCGCTATTACTTAATGCTGAGTTAATATTGGTTCCATATTAGTTAATAGTATTAAATTCAGTGTTAATGTAGAACTACCTATTACTTCCTGCATAGCTACTCATTAACAACGGACCATTATTCTAAAGTGTTACCAAAGTAGTTGTTACAACGGGTTGTAGTTCACTCGCATGTACTATGTAAGCACAGCTCCTGAACAAACCTGTACGGTAAGTAATAAAATAATATGGTTCATGTTGGATGTATGCAGTTTTGTGGGAGAGTCCTAAGCATTAAGTCCAATTTATTATCGATTTTAGTGTATTTCATAGCTCAGTCATCCTAAAGGGCAAATGAGACATTTTTCCATGGACAACCTTTGCCATGAAAAATAAGTCACATTTAAGTACACCATTCATTTGTTTACCATTCAGACCACTCCCTTTGATAATTGTTGCTGTGTGTGAAGTTGACTAGCCCTGTGTTTCAAAATCAGATCAAATGAAGAGATTAATTAGGTATGGCATTTGTCTATTTCTTTCCAACTGTACCTTTACTGGCATTAGCTACAACAATCCTTTTACAATATGCGTTTGAGAATTCTGTCATCCTACATGAATTGTGGGTCGATAGAACTAACATGTTAAACAGAGAGGAGCTCTGTCTCATCTCTGTATGCGTTTGAGCATCCTGTATTGACAGGTTTCACAGTGTGGTTTGGGACTGTCTGCGATCAATTGCTTTCTCCTTTTCTTCCCCTGGTGAGCGACTGTGACTACATCTTAATGACGTTCTATGATGTACAGCAGTAGCAGCTGGAGAGACTGTGGGATGCCAATAAGATGTACACACACAAACACAGTAACCTGTTGAGCTAAGGACTTTGGTGCATGGACTCACTGGTTAGTCCTGCTGTTACTACTTTGCGTCTGTCACAACTCGGCGACCAACCTTTTCAGACTCGTTGAACATGTCTGTCTCCTAGCCCTCTGGGACCTGTGTGACTGACAGTTCATATCACTGAGAAATAGAGAGAGTTTGAGAAAGAGGGAGTTCTCTAACAACAGCAGGACTGACAATGAGGCTGGATTGGAACACAAGTCCCAAGGTTAGGATGCGCATGATGTGTCTCTACAGTTAATTAAAACCTGTTATATTCTTAATTGAATACACTAATGCACAGTGCCTGTGATGCAATTGGGGATTAAGATGCTGGTGAGACACACACACACACAGATTCCTGGAAATGCACGGCACCGTAAACACCTGCAAAATTACAACTTTGCACAATACCTGGTTCTCGAGCTTATTGTTCCACAAAAATCCCACTATAAAACTTGCACAGACACACAGATAGACAGGGATTCCTTTAATTTTTGCATACATTCTAACTTGCTTAGCCTTTCAAATAAGACAATAGTCACAGTTTTCCTTATCGCAGTTGCCATGTATTGACAGACTGTGGTTGGATCTAGTTGAGCCCTCGGTGTGTCCTGTCCGGTGAAGCTGGATGGCTGCAAGCTTCTGTAAGCAGGTGGATATATGGGGATGTGTAGGGGTTCATTAGGGATGTGTCCATTAGCTGGTTCTATGAGCAAATGCAACCACAGTATTGAATGCTGGCCCACTCCTCCTACTCAAAAAAAGAGGAGAAGGTGGAAGAGCAGGAACAAGAGCTCTCAGAACATCCCACACAATGGTATGGCTGTGTCTTAACTGAGTGAAGTCACTGCGTGACATACACTTTGTATTATCCTTCAAGGCCCTTGCAGGAGCAATACGGCAGGGGAAAAAACAGCAAAGTGCCTTTTAACAATGATGTTAGAAAAGCTCTGGTCTTGTTCAATGTTCAGATGGCTCATGATCCTGCCTCTTGTAAAAACTTTTGTAACATTTTGTATTATAGAGTATACAGTAATCAAAGTCTAATTTCTCCAGATGAATTGGCATGTGTCATTTGAGCAATTCCACAGACATCAAAGTCTGCTGTATTTTCCGTGTCGGCCCTCATTGATCTAACGTTACAAAAGCTTTCTAAAAGGAGGGAGAGAGAATAGACAGCGTCCGTATGACATCTGTACCGATGACTGGCCGTCGGTGTGCTTGGCACCGAATTGTTGGTGGCTAATGATTCCCTGTGCAATCTGGGAAGTGAGAATAGTAGCTAAAAGGGGAATGGATTGTGGGACGAGTGTCAAGAAGAAGTGATGCTGTCGAGCTTGACATACCTCCAGCAGCCTGGATATTAGTGCGCAATATCCCTGACGTGTTTAGGGCCTGCAGACAGCTCAGAGTGAATCGGAAATACTGCAGTGTTTGTTCTCTATTAGCTGCTAGACCTTTAGCTCTGGGATGATTTATGACTGAGGTGGACTAAGGTTAGAATTGGGGTTTGGCCAGCGATGCACACAGTGACTGCAGTGTTTTTGGAAGAAACAGCAGTGGGACACGGTTCTGAAAATGATCAGGATTTCATTATTTTTGGAGATTCATTCATTCTGACAAGCTGGGTGGTTATTTTCCAGTGACAGGGAAATTAAATAAATACAGCAATCTGTTCATGACCCTGCCAAGCCAAGCTGATGCTGCGCTGTTGTATTTGACGCTTGACATGATTGTTTAATGTCAATTTATGTTAAAATCACAGACATAAAGATCGTTGGATTTCAGACACGGGAAGATGTTTTAAATTGTATTTTGCACTTTATAATTTACCATAAAATGCCTGTAAAACTTCTGATTGACATGTAAATTCCTGACTGAAGATTGTAGACGATGTGCAGAAACGACCACAGTGGAAACAGGAGCGTGTCAAACTTCAGAATAGCCTAGTGCAGGGTTGGTGAAATAGACATAATACATTGAGCACCGCTCAATTTTACTTCTGCTTGGAACACGGCATAATATAAACCTGTCTTCCCTTGAAGATTACAAGGGACACTGAGCAGCAATTAAACTCTGAAACCTAAGAGCATGTGTGGAGGAAGTGAGTCTATGTCCATGACAGCTGATGCTAATTTAGATTTCTCTCCTCATACCTACTGTTAACAGCCTTCAGACAAAACCAGAGTGGCAAATGTGATAAGATTTATAATCAGATACACTTAGGAAATAGCGAAGAGGTCCCAAATCCTTAACTCGTCGTTAGATGTTTGCCTTTTAATCCCATACCCTTGTACACGTGCATCTTTGAAATATTTTTGATGGAACGTTGCCATATCCTCTTCCAATTTTCCCGCTCCCCTCGTCAGCATCGGCATGTGACTGTCGCTCAGATTAAATCTGAGGCCTGTCAAAAAACAGAGTCTTGTTTTCCTCATTCCTGATTGGCTACAGGGGTCCAATATGGGAGGAGGTGGCACCAGACAGACATGCGGTTTGCAGAGGAAACCTAATGGCTCAAGAGGAACTAATGGCAGCCATGTTAACTGGAGCCCATATATCTTTGTGATGTCTCAATGCACCAACAGACAATGATAATCAATAGCTCTCTGGTGACCTCCATATAAATGACAGGTTAAAATCCTCCCATGTCATCAAATCTTCTAGCTAATTAGATATAAAGTATTCCTTGTCAGCACCAGTGAGATGGCTTATCTAAGTGGAGATGAGTAGAGATGTGTCCACTTTCCATAAGAATGAAATGAGCTTTGCAATAGAGTTTTTCAGGAATGATTAAAGGGCCACTGGATGTATTTACACTCACTCCTCCCACAGTCCAATGTGAAACTAATTTATCCGTAAATACGTATTCCCTGCAGCGCCGGTTGCACTTCTAAACTATCAAACTGTTTCCCATTGATGAAATCACACAGGCTCAAAAAGTGTCAACGTGCAGAGTGACTTCACACTCAACCCGGGGTCACAGGCCCTTGTCTTGTCACCTTGTTGTTTAAGTGCAGGGCGACTCACTTTACCCGACCCTGTAGTCTGGGCTCGTCTGGACTCGTTTGGGTGCTGCAGTGGAGGCAGAACAGAGAAAAACAGATCAATCCTGAACTGTGTTGTTGTCATCGCCGCTCCTCTCCAAAGGCGAGGGAGGATGTTTGCTTTCCCTCCTAAATTGGAGCCGTAAAACGCAGACGTGGTGTCTACGCATTATTGCCTCTGTGGGGAGAGGGTGTGGGTGACTACTGTGTCACCTTTTCTGGTGCTAATTATCACTGTATGTTTAACGCTGAAAGATGTAGTATATATTTAAAAAGTAACTGGATATACGGGACTGTATACTACATGTCACATCAGTGAAGAGGATGTGTCTGGGGATGGTGGGGGTGTTTTGTGACAAATTACTCAAAATAAATGTGTCATTTCCAAGGTCTTATTCAGCTGTTTACAACTAGTAAGCCACAAGCAGAGGATGAGTATCACCCAGAGACAAATTTGTTTCCAAACCGATGTTTCTCAGAATACAATGCCAGTTTTACAATACTCATGTGTGACAAAAAGAGAATTTTAAACAGAAAAATGAAGAGAGGAGGAATCGAGACCTGGATGAACATGACCAGGGGTGTAGTGAAGAGACCTGGATGCATGACCAGGGGTGTAGTGAAGTATAGACTGTAGGGTTGATGGGGTTGTGGTTTAGTATGTTACCTACTGTAGACTTGTTTGACTGTATGGCATGTAATAAAGCCTGCGACAGCATTTGATTAGATTAAAATGAAATTCAGATTCAGATACAAAATTCAGGCGTCTTAGCCCCAGTGAAATTTACATCAAAAACTATAAAGAAACAAAAAGTCTAAATAATACAAGATACAATTCATGATACAAAAGGTAGATGAAAAAAGTTACATGGTTCACCCACCATGTCCATGTCCAACCCACGTCTAATGAAACCTACACCCGATTCCACCCTTGCTTTACCCTCTACCCCCCTTCCCCACTACCCTCCTACCCCTCTAATACCCCACCCCACCACCCAGCCTATCTGTCTCCCACCTTTTACCCACCCTCTACCCTCTGTACCACTGGGGCAAAGAGTCGACCACAGACCCTGACACTTGTTTAAAAGCTTTTTTGTACCCCTTCTGCTGTGGGAATTTCCCACCTCTTGACTTTTTCACCTCGCTGTAAGCAATACTTCAAGAGAGGCATCGGATCAACATTGACTTCAAGGGAGCCGAGAGCGCTTCCTGGTCTAACAGCCATCAGGATCTCTATTGATGTCCTTTTCCTGACAATTGATCTGAGCCTGTTTCGCTTGGCTGGCTGACTTAAACATGGAGGATTGGCAGCGTACGCATGCAAAGATGCGTACAGTCCCGGTGTAGGAACAGACAAGCCTTTTTAGGAGGGATAGTGGTGTCAGATGAAAATGTGGTTTCAACAACATCATTGCCAAGGGTCATTGGTTGTCTCACTGTGTGTTTATGTGTGTGACCCCCTCACAGTCTACATCCCATATTAAAACTATAGCGAACTGATATTGTACACGTAGAAACATGGCCGACGGTTTTGTCTAAATGGTAGCTTCACACTTCAATAATCCCCCAATATGCATTATGCAAATCTCAGTAATCCGTTTATGCATCAAAAACTACAAAAAACACACAAAAAAAACAAACAAGGAACTGTATTTCATTTCACTGTTCTAACTCTGTTAGATACAGTGTGAGTAAACAGCGACACAAACGATAACAACACAGTGTTATTCGCCCTTTGCAAATAAATGGACTACATATAAGCAGGCTGGATCTAGTTGAGGAGACAGAGTTAAGCATTCCCTCCTTCTCCTCTTGTTTTTCCTCATCCTCCTTTTTTACTCCTCCTCCAACACCTTCTTCATTAGGTCGTCCAGTTGTCGACACACACCCTAGACTCCTCATTTCATATTCTGCGGGGCTGAGGTCTAGGGGATGATAATGGAATTCCCGTCAGCTCATAAGCCATTTTCATAGAATCTTCTTTAATGAGCTTGAGAGAGTCCCAGCTTGACCTTTGACATGCTGCTGAGTTTCGCCACTCTGTGTTTTGATGAGCTCTCATTCTCTTCAGTGTATAGAACTTAAAAACTGAAAGGGTGAGGGCAAAGTAATAAATTGACTTCTGTACATTTTGTCAAACTATGAGAAATCGGACTAAATGTATAAGGAAATGTTTCATTGTTGCAAAATAGTTTCATTGTTTCCAGGTTGGAGGTTGGGAAAGACGGGTGAGTCTGAAATTTCGCACTTAACTTGTGGCTTGCATTAATGTATGGTGCATCAGTTCATCTAAAAGGTGAAGAGAAGAGTACATCTAGAAGTGGGTATGTATTGTGTGACACAAAGAGAAGCCTCAGGGTCTCCAAGCAGCATGCTCCCAGATACAGGGGATTAGACAAAGTGAAGTGAAAAGGACCATAATGAAGTAGAGCAGCAGTGAACAGAGACTGGATTCTAAATGTTGTAAGTGTAACCAGGTAGAAAGTGGGGCAAGATTCACATAGTAAGACTGCCTATCAAAGGCTTACATATGGCAATCCAACGTCACGCTGGCCCTTTAAGAGACAGGCCTGCAAATTACCGCTCTACCTGGGAGTGCCGCGAGATGTTAGATGCCGTCAATGCAATGTGCAGTGCAAGCAAGGTGGTGCTTAGGCAGAAGATAGCTCCAATCCAAGTGGAAGTACTTCTCCAATACCAATTTCAGCTAATCACTGTTTCGCGAAGAGCAGGGGAGAGAACGTGTTTGATAGGGCCCCCCGTGGGTATTGTCGAGTTACGAGTGATTCATCATCGAGGCTGCTACCGTTGTCTATGTTGCCCTAAAAACTCATGTGTTGCGAGTTTAAAGCCATCTCCGTAGACCCCAGATGTGGCACAATTAATGCTGCACAATTACGCAGTCTGGAATAAAACAACCCACAATAATTTCAACCTGTGCCCCGTCGCTATTATTCATTCACTTTGCCGGGCCACATAATGATATGGACACAGAAATTGTTGCCATACCATTCTGGATTCAATTGGCACAAAGTGACACCATAAAGCCTTTATAAGTAAACCACAACAACCAAATAATAAATGAAAACATTTTGATGGATTAAATTAAATCTTCAAAGAAAGAAAGATCTTACAGAAGCAAGATTGGGAAGTGATATCATCTTGGTATGTCTTTGTAAGGAGATCAACAACACCGAGAGAAAAAGAAACAAGGAAATAATTCAAGATCTGAAAACTCTCGTACTCCCAATTCACATCCAGTATTTCTGACAACCCCCCATGGTATGATGTCATTATTCTATGACCTCTAAATAGCATGTCCACTTCCAGAAGCTGACATGATCTGTTGTTACGTGGACTACATCCCCAAGGAACCCACTGACATACAATGGATTGTTCAGTGTATTGCTGCATAATTATTTGACGTCTGCTGTCTAGATTCCTTTGTGTGTGTGTGTGCAGTGTTAAATCAAACTGTGTTAAATGTCAGTGTGGCAGGGACACTCAACACATACACACACAAACAAACACACATTAACAACCTGGAAAGATAGTCAATCAGCTGTGTTCTTCGTCCCAAAAAGGGTCTAGTCGTTTTGCTGGTCTCTCTAAAGACACAAAGAAAATCCCTCAGTCCCTGATGTGTGCATGTGCGTGCATGCTTGTGTGTGTGTGTGCGCGCGTGGCATGCATAGACAGCCAGGAAACAACAACACACTGGGAAAACCAAAGCAGAGTTTATTTACGTTTGTTGTGCTGGAGGATCAGTGTGCTGTTTCAGTATGAACTTCTTACTCCAAAACACCAGGTGGTCCGCCGGGACAGTGGAGTGAACAAACTGTGTCAGATGCTGCTTAGTTGTGAAACCGCAAGTCGATATTTTTTCCATACGGAGACTTAAACATGAATGGGAGACAGTAAAGAAGGTGTGTGAGGGGGTTGCTTTGTCTAAGAGTTGGCAATCATAACTACTGCACTGACAGCTCCACCTGTCTTATTGATTCTGTCTTCTGAAAAACGCATTACATGGAACAGAAGAAATGCCATTAGTGAACGTATAGGTCGTACATGTACCTTCACACCAAGGCATAGCCACCGTAAAAATAACCATAAGTAAATGCAACATGAGTAAAATCAGGCTTACAGACTGTACCGGTCTCAAAAAGCTAATGTCTATGCTAGATTTAAATTTAGCAGACACTCTGATCCAGAGCAACTTACAGTAAGTACAGGGACATTTCCCCGGAGGCAAATAAGGGTAAAGTGCCTTGCCCAAGGACACAATGTCATTTGGCACGACCGGGAATCGAACCACCAAACTTCTGATTAGTAGCCAAATTCCCTCACCGCTCAGCCATCTGACCCCCTATCTGTTTTGATGTAACCTTTCCATTTTAACTGGAAAGGCTAATGTAGAACCTGGTGTGTGTGTGTGTGTGTGTCCTGTGATTTTTTATGTTCTCCTTCAATACACGTTGCTCACAGTCCTATAGACATTGATGAATGCTGCAGCGCTTACTTATGGAATCGTTCTATATGCAGTAGGCTCCTTATCTTCTGAGCCAGTGAAGGAGGCTGCACCAGGAGAATTCTCTATGTGTCACAAACAGAGTCTGTATGCAATTACGCGAAAAGCCTTCTACTTCTTAAAGCCAAATACTACCTTTGGAGATGGTCCAGTGAATTCAGATTCAAACGCTAGGCCAGCTTTCAGTCGGTTGGACACGGTGTGACAATGTGTGAATTGTAGCTCGCTTTAGGATCCGCTCAATTTACCCAAAAACGCTGTCTTTTGGTGGAGGCTGTGGATAAACATGGGATGTGTTTGAGTCTGACTTCTAACTTGGTCTCAGGACATTTGAGCTGCGCTTAAAAACAGAGGAATTATTTTGTGAAGGGGGTGTTCATGTGGAACTGAATGGTTCACCTTGAGAATTTATGAACTGACAAATTGTCGGGCTTTACGGAAGTAAATAATAATAAATAAATAAATACAAAAAGAACCAGAGAATGGAATGATGCCCATAACCTTGAAAAAATCATCAGCCATGATGAGATGTTGTGACCTAAATTAGACAAGACTCTCCTCCTTATAATACTATTAGATGGCATGTTCTACAAGCCTTTATCATGCATGGTACTTCCTCATTTAACTTTTTAATGCCTAACTGAAACACAATGCAATGGTGCTGGATCATTAGAAATGCCTGAGTTTGACTCCTGGACACTTCAGTTGGAATGAGTGATTAATGACCACCCTCACACAGACTTCAGAACACTGATGGGGGTGGTGGTGGTGTGTGTGTGGGGGGGGGGTGTAGGGAAAAAGATGGAAAGAGAAAGGGAGAGGAAGAAAGTCTAGTGGAGTGGAGTGGGAGGGTGATGTCGAGGGGCATACTTCGAAATAAAGTCAGAAAACACACTTGAAAATCTGACTTTGTGAAACTAGTGCTTCAAGCACTATTTTCAGTGTTATGCTTCTGCTCACTGCTATTTCAAATGGCCTCAAACTGGATGTTTGAGGTTTAAAGACCAAACGTTCATTCTAGCATCATGTATTTGTGGTTCGTGTGGAATTATGTCTTGCTGATGTTACAATAGTCATACTGTAGTCAATTTAATATAATTTTGCTAACTCATATCCGTAGCAAGTTGACATCATGTATGCAGTTTCCGGTCTGCCATGTCATGTGAACTGTTTTGATTGCATCTGAGATTAAATGCATCTTTCCTGGATTTAGCAGATTATGTTGGACATGGGAAAATAATTGTCTTTAGATCAGAGCAGGGGACACTTTGCAGTCTTGGCTAACCTTTCACCAAATGTCAGGGGAAATCGCTTTTGTCAGCAGACTGGAGGGAAAATCGTATGCTCGTCCTCTGCCATTTTATGTTTGTGCTGTCCTCAAGAGAGAGAGAGATGAGGGACATTCAGCATAAACTCCTGAATTTATAACTGAACTGAAATGTCAATGTAAACTTACAAAGATGGACTCCCCTGAGGAAAGAAGAATGCTATAAGGGTTTTAGTTATATTTCCCTCCAACAGTTTATGAGCAGAGTTACAGTACATTCTGGGAAACTGGATCTGATCTGGGTCACTTTCTTTAATCAGTTCACAGACTCCCAGTGGTAGTATTCCTGATTGTCGCTACTTTTCCTGTAGAAGCACCTGAAATAAATAAAAACAGTAAGCATTGAAATGTCTGATTTACCTTAAACGACAGCTAGCAGTGCTACTTTAATAAGTTAGGGATGGTGACAAATAGATTTTTAGTAACTCTGTCCAATCTCAGTAGAGGAATTGATTGCAGCCTAGTTAGACCTGAAAACAACATGAGTCTTCATGAGAGTCCCCAGGGCTCCAACCATAATGTCTGCCTGTCATAGTTTAATCTAACACTGCCAGGCATCAGGTAGACACAAACTCACAAAATAATGCACACCTACACACAGTATCCTGTGCATAGCAATGCACACCTACACCACACACATACACACACGCTTGACACATTTTTATATCAAAATTGATTTACAGTGTTTTCCAACTATTCTTGAACCCAATAGATACAGTGGCAGCCTTTTAGTGGTGCATGAAGATGAGCACCTGCTATGTGAAGGTTTCAGATCTGACACATAGAGTGAACATCATGTAATGGAATGTATCCAAGAACTACGAATTAACTTTCCATTTCGTGTTGCCCATTTATTGGCACCTACACATCTAAGGCTGGTTGTGATGTTTAAATGACATAAAAGTACCTGATACAACTGTCTTCATTACTTCCTTGTCACATCGAATTGCTTGGAGGGAATCTCAGTCAATGAAATGACATGGCGGAAGGAGGATGTGACTGGATGTGTATCCGATCAGTGCTTCATCTCTGACTATCAAAAATCTAAATTCCGGAGAAACGTGTCCATCTCCAGCACACATACCTCACTGTCTGACTTTCCCCAAACAGTGCCTCTCTTCCTCATCGCAGGTTTTTTCCTCCACATTCTCACAGATGTTTCCTGCCTCATTGACTTCACACTCGTCTCACCACACAGAAGGCTTTCAGAACTTCCTGAAAACAAGGAAAATTTTCTTATTTGGCAAAGCTAATTTCAGTTCTTCAGGCTCCCTGAGGGCAGGTATGGTGGGATAAGTAAGCCTCCCTTTTGGGGCTATTAAGTGGATTTGTCATGACACTGTCCGGTGGCCCCAGTGGGGGGTCAGATGGCTGAGCGGTTAGGGAATCGGGCTATTAATCAGAAGGTTGCCGGTTCGATTTACAGCGTGTGATTACGTTGTGTCCTTGGGCAAGGCACTTCACCCTACTTGCCTCGAGGAGAATGTCCCTGTACTTGCTGTAAGTCGCTCTGGATAACCACGTCTGTTGGCAATGTAAATGTACATCTAGCCAATCAGAGTCACAATTGCTATACTTCTGTGAGTTGGATACACTACAGATGATTGCTTGTTCCCTTAATGTACATTTTTACCACGGCACAGACTAAATCACTATCCACTACGTATTGGGATTTTCTTGCTACGTCAAGAAGCCTGGTGGCACACACATTTGAAAAGCTACATGTGGCTTACATTATTCTTTGTGGTTGTATTTGGCTGCTTGCAGAGTGCTCACCTTTGTAACTGACAAAAATCTGTCACCATACATGAGGATGCGTTTTGAAATCTTAAAACAATCTTAACTGCTGTTAAAGGTAAAGTAATCATTCTATTCCAATTGACAAAACTAGAATGCAAATCTTTGTTATGTAATAGGATAATTTATATATATATGTAAACATATACACAGTCTGTTATCAATACGAGCATCATAAATGCCTGTCAAATCAAGGGGAGGATGTGAGTCTTGTTCTATCTGGGATGACTGACGGGTTCATCATCGTGTCTAAACAAGTTTCTTCTCAGCCTGTTGGGAAATTTAGACTTCTCCCCTCAGGACACTTTCAGTCATCTGAAGATAGAAGTGATTGACATCACCATCAGAGATAGGGTGAAAAGCAGTAAGCCAAAGAAAAATACAAATCTGTTGATGAAGAAAGTGTTTTGTCCGTCTCTTCAGAAACGGAGTGACTAAGTTCAGTTGAGTTCTGGATTTTAATAAGTATTTATCAATCTGCAGATTGGGAGAGAAAAACAGACCTCTGACAATAAATGACAACACAACACCAGGCTTGGGTCTCAATCATGTCTTCTTTTATAGGACACAAGAATGTAAACATAGATAGTGACAGTCAGGCAGTAATGACGTTACAACAGTCTCAGAGAAAGAGATTCACAGCTCCCAACACATGACAACTCTCAGACTAGAGAGTTCATAGTTGGAGCTCTCCTTGTAGCCATGACAAGAAACATTTAGCCAGTACTTTCTCCTGATCCTGAACGTCTATTAACCCTAACACATGGACACAATCTACTCTTATTATAGCAAGCTTACATGAGAACATACTAACTAGTATCCAATGACTAGTTCTATTGATTAGTGAATAATGTAAGAACACAGGAAATCGCAATTTCTTCCACACTGTCTGTCTGACTCAAGGTCAAATCAGAAGTAACAGATGTATATTGAAGTTTTTTTTTTTTTACATTCTTCAGAACACGTAATCAAACATTTACAAATGCGTAATAGCTTATTGATGAGAATATCAACGTTTATAGAAATAAATCTCGTCCTTTGTTATAGGCTCCTGGGAAGGCCAAGTGTAGTATATCACTCTACAGGTTCTAACTGTATGTTAATGATCTGTGTTATCCCACAGCATGCACTTGCTGTTTTGATCTTGTTCATTTCCTACTCCCATGATGGCTGACGCTGAAGAGATTCGGTCAGACCGTAGGCTGAAGAGGGAGACAGAATCTGCACTGCAGTAATGCTACAAAGAGGAATGTGCCTGCAACCCAATGTGTATTCAGAGAAAAAATGTCATTTCCAAATCCAACAACACCATTTGAAATATTGGGAAGGTAACTTTATGGTTTCTGGCTTAGATTGCAGGAGATTTTGGCTTTAGAATAAGTGCACTCATGTTTTAGCTGTGGTCTTTCTTCCTGTGGGACTCCCCTTTGCAGTATCCTTGATGTAGATATAAAACTAAGTACATCACAGTAGACTCTCTGTGTGGCGTATGATGCCTCATGAGGCTCCCATGAGCTGCACAGATCACCAGGCTGATTGAAGTGGGGAGGGAGATGGCTGGAGACCTAATGGTTGCATCATGTTTGGCTCTCCATGACAAAAAAGTAAACAGCTTGATGGCGTCCTATTTGAGTTTCCACGTAATTAGAGAGCATCTGCTTCAACAACAGACACACACGCACAAACACATAATGCCAACACAGTGTTGCCACATAATGCTTCCTCTAGTCTTCCCCTTACAAGCATCGACCACGAGAGCAATTAGCCCAAAGTTAATTTGAAAAATCCCCCTCCCCCTAAATCCAATCGGATAAAATGTGTGCATGTGCGTGGAGTGTGTGTGTGTGTGTGCGTGGGAGGGGGCCGGGGACGCATTAAGGTATTCAAAGGCGGTTTTAACTCCCTGTATTAATCACCTCTTAGTTTACCTCACAGGGACGATGGAGAACCCCCCCCCCCCCCCTAAACACACATACATACATTTGAATATAACCCCTCGCTTTGGTTTTTTCTAAAGGAAGTGTGACACTGCTGCGGAGTACCAATTAAAACTTTTCAAAGCTGTTCATGGCACTTTTGGGAATGCTTAAATACAGCTTGCAGTCAAAAAAAAGGAGTTCCATGTGTTTCCAAATCTCTGAAATCCCTCCCACCCTTCATTAAACCCTCTGGTCTAGAGAGAAGAGAGTCATCCACAGACTTCAAAGTTAAACTTGAAAGTATGCATTATTGATCCAACCCCTCCTGTCATCATTGCCGGGATGCTTGACAAACCCAGGTGACATAGTCCACAGGAAGTGATCACATAGTCCACAAGAAGTGTAGTGGATCTGACTTGTCCTATAAAAGGACTTCAACAGTGATGACCGACACAGTCTAATCCTGAGCTTGTCCTTGGAGCAGTATCTTGTGTCACTTAGACACAAATCCACAGCACTACCAATACACAATTACACTTACACCCTGCAATCCTCAACCCATGTACACTCTTTTGCATTGTGCACATGAATTATATTACTAGAGTATCACTATAGATTGCATGAAGCCAAACTCATTCTCTATTTCATGTTTGCTCTGAGGTTATTTAAACTCAGAGCTTTTTAAACTTTTTTTGTACTGCAATACTCTTTTAAAACCTAAAACAAAAGCAATTTCTGATCTTGGCAACATTTAAAAGGGATTGAATACAATTTTTTTTGTTCTTTTGGACTAGCAGTTATGAATCACAAGTTATTAAATGCACAGACAGAAGATGCTAAATGGTTTTCTCACTATCAGATAATATGGCTGTGGGTTTGCATTCAGCCAAGATGTGTTGAAAGCTTTCTCAGAATAACTGACATACGCAATTCATGTACAAGTAGTTTTTTTTCAATCCTTTTATCTGAGGTGTAGAAAACAATAAAAAAAGGATTCTCCTGAGACAGTCTTCCAGAGTTAATGTTTCCTGTTGATCTATCTTTTTTTCCAATAAAAACTCCACAAACCACTACAGTTGCATCACCCATGCGTTTATAAAAGCCAGGCACAGGACCTGACAGGTGGTCTCTGATAAGCAGAGAGAGCTAGCTACCGACAGGCCCTTCCTTTTGTGTTTGAGTTTCTCTGAAATGTTAAATGTATTTACTGACTCTTTCTGTGCCCTTTTGTCTACAAGTGCAGAGACAGACAGAGATGTATGTCAAATGGAAAGGAAAAGGAAAATACACACCAGAGCCAGATGTTTCTCCCCATACTCTTGTGTCCCAGGAGAGCGTGTATCCTAAGATTAATCGGTTACAAACTACACCTCTGATTTTGAGCCTGCTCCCTGTAGAGATATCCACATGTTGCTGATTACCGGCCTTGGTACGAGGTAAGTTGACGTTTGATGGTGGCCTTCCCATTATAATCAGTTTGGAGACGAAAAGGGATAGTTGGATAAAACTTCAGCTCCAGACTGAATGTTCTTTTTGTGCGTGATATCAACGTTTAAAAGGAAAAAACAATTATTTATCATTTTCACTGTTAATTATAGGGAATTCTTTTACTTCACACTTTTCTTTTGGCTTTTACCACGGGCTAATGCATGTTAACAGACAAAAGCTTGAAAGAAAAACCCCTGCGCCAAAATCCAATGTCTTAGCAAATGTAGGTGTTAACAACCGGCAAATGAACATGCACTTGTCTCACCACAGCAGTGACTGCATTTGGTAGGGGGGCGAGTGAGAGCAGTCCAACAGAATTAAATATCCACATTTGGATGAGACTTAAAGGTGGCTGGTTGGCTTCTCTTGTCTTATCTGCAAATGCAGATTCCCACACAGCCAGTTACAGGTGTGAGGAGATTTGATTTGCCTCGATTTGCCTATTCTGTTTGTGTTGTGTTGTTGATGGATGTGTTTCTGTAGTCTGTTTGGTACTGATAATGGCTTGTACAATCTGGAACAATGGCATGACCGAACAAGCAAAGTGAATCTCACAGAGAATCCTGGTGACTTGTAAATTCGCCAAACCTCATTTTTACCCAGTAATCCAAAAGTGTTACGAACGAATTAGACTGAGGTGGAATCATGAGGCTTGTCAGAACTCTTCTTTTAAGCTTTATTCCATTTCATTTTAAAACTAGAGACTGAAGCATCTCACCAGAAACTCCCACTGCAAACCTAATTATGCAGTGTGTTTGGCTGTCTTAAACCTTCTTAAATGGTGCACATTAACAGGTTTCTCTCCCAGGGGGGCACGTATTCAACCAGGTCAAGTCTTATAAAGAACTCCAATGAACCGTAGCAACTCTGTGACCAATGAATTGATTGGTGAGCCTTCCACTCATTGCTCAAATTAGATGTGGAGTTTGATTTCATTAAGGAGAATTAAATTGTGCAGTCATACAGTTATCTCGTTGTGAGTTGTCTATTATCAATGTGTAACCACTTGGCCAGTGCTGTTCAAGCAATGAAAAGAATGGACTTGATTGAAAAAGTTAATTGGAGAGCATGAGGGTCACAAAAATAGCATGGGTTTGCATGAAGTAATCATGCAAAACAGGGGAGTTTCCTTTCAGAAGAACATAAAGGCAGAATCACAAAACAAAGAACTAACAGTCAAACGATTCTAGCATGGGTTCGAAAACCATTCATGGTGTTACTGAAAACCACAATGATGTTGATGGTCTTGACATTTATACAAAAACAACATGAAAAATGACAATGCTCTCACTGAGGTGATGTCAGCTATGGCAGCTTTTTGCCCAAGTGTTAGCTTTCACGTAGCTGTTGTTAGCTTCCATGGAGATAGGACACAAAAACTCTAACATCCATCTCCTAGTTGACAGCCTGCTCAGCCAGAGGATGGTAGTATGATGGAGCTATCTGGAGTTATCATCTTCCCAGATCAACTCTCTGAGAAGAGAGAGTCGTAAGGCATGGGCGTGTTAGCCATTGAGTGGCATGGCGTGACCTCCCTATCCCCATGATTCCATTACCCATCAGGCAGTTCAACTTTGCTCAGCCACCACGCAGGTAGCCGTCATCTGGCTGGACACAGGGTTGGCAGCTCAATTACCACGCTGCCAAGTGATGCGGTGTGAGTCTTCTTGTACCCCAGCGGGTTGTTCATGAGACCTGTCCTAAACCTGGCAAAAAGTGGTGCCTCCAATTATCCTTCTTGACAAGCATCTGAACCACTGACTGGCCCTTGCTCAATAGCTGACTGTCTTTAATTGCTGACAATTATCACAATGCCCCAAGTGCATGATTGAAGCTGGAAATATGCCATGGTGAATTTGTTGGTGCGGTGATTTGGCCTGTGACCGGCTATGATGGAGAGGGTGT
This sequence comes from Hypomesus transpacificus, assembly GCF_021917145.1. Taxonomy (NCBI): domain Eukaryota; kingdom Metazoa; phylum Chordata; class Actinopteri; order Osmeriformes; family Osmeridae; genus Hypomesus; species Hypomesus transpacificus. The sequence continues at coordinate 8,928,933 of NC_061081.1, read as the reverse complement.
TTAGTCTGTAAACATAGTTGATAGGTCAATATTTGATGATGAAATGTCAAAAGAGCACAGGCTTTGGAATTCAAGGTCTGTCTCTAAGTTGTTGACTGTTGCTACGATATGAAGATGTGGGCTGTGTTGGGGTGCAGCCCATATGCGATTATTTTCACAGGACTTACTTCTAAATCATCCCCTCCTCCATATCATGAGATTAGAGGATTCTTAAGAGGATGTTTGCATGCCTGTGTGTGGTGCTGCAGGCTGTGGTCTGTCGGGAATGAAAGAGCCTTTTCAGTGCCAGCAGCGGTACCACCTTGGACAATGACCTCAACTTGACCGGGAGAAGTGAACTGACTATAAACTGGTCAACAATTGAAAGACCTACTCTGGCTAATAAGTAGAGTTCTAATCCAGTCAACAGTCTTAAGTGATAAGTCCTCTCCATCGACTGCTAAATGTGAACTTTATTTAGTGCAAACTAATTTCACAGGGTCTTGGTTTTTGAAACTGAACCCGAAGCCAATACCTAGTTTCACAGGGAACGTTATCAAACAGTAAGCTAAAGCAAAGTAAAAGTAGTAAAATAGTAAGTCCCATAAAAAAAATAGATTATAGCCACATGCAGCCTTCAGTAAAATATATTTTACTGTGAAAACTGTCACAGTGCTATTTCAGAACTGATTGCACTAATGCTAATGAGATTAAATCCTATTAAATTCAAGCCTTAAAATATGAGGAAGGAAATGACACGAGCAACTTCTTCTGGAAATGCTAGCAGAGAGGAATTTCTACTTTCATGTTTCTGATCGATGTTTCATAATCCTGGAGTACTCTTTCATTCACAGGGTGCTGTCCTCTTACCAGGCGCTTTGATAATATAACCTAGCCAAGTATGGGTCACGGTCTACTTCAGACAGGGGCTGACCTCTTCAATTGTACTCTTGTGAAGTTGTTGCTTATCAGATCCACTTATCACAACTGACACAGGCAAAAGTAATAGCAGGGCCTGCATCCACCTCACTAATTACAAACTAGCTTTGAGGTTTCCTCCTCAAAGAAACCCAATAAAAACATGCTGAACAGATCGCTCTCCTCCCCATGTCCCTCATGAGGTGAGCATGAGGTGAGCATGAGGTGAGCATGAGGTGAGAACTTGGACTTGATGCCCCTGGTTGCCTTGATGTGGTTGATCATTGCTCCTGGCTGTGGCCCATTAAATTGCACCTCCAGAAAGCTTTGTTTCGTTTCGTTAAATCCTTCTTTTTTCAAAGTGAGAAAGAACTGCAAACTGTTACATCTGGTAACACTTTTACCCACAATTCATCAGTCAGGGGGGAGATTATTAATTTATCAATAATTCTAATGCGCAAAGTTCACTCAGCGGTTGACGCATAGCCTGATCCTTAATAGCTCTTTAATTTTGTTAATGAACGTTGAATTTGCCCTCACGGAAGAGGCTATTAGAATATTGATCCTGCCATTTCACTAAGGCACGGTGTCCTGCTTTGATGAATGAGGCCCAATATTCCACATCAAAGGGAGCAGATATTTCCCTTTAACTGTTTCTCTCACCCCCTCTCTCCCTCATGCTCTCAGTCAATCTCTCTTTCTCTCTCTTTCCCTCGCTTTCTGACTGTCCATCTACGTGTCCCTTCCTTTTCATTAGTTTCAAGGATGTTAGTTGGTGGATACTTGGAGTGTGCACCTGGGGAGAGCATTGCTGAAAAGCCTCTCCATTTCCAACACCCTGTAAAACACAAGGCAAGCTACAGGGCTGATGAGGAAGAAAGCAAGACTGGGCCGTTCCGGTTCTCCTGGAAAAATATGTGGACGCTTTTGTCTGCGTCCATGATCTGATTGGGTGAACAATGGAAATCCTGTCTGGAACAGTCTGGGATGGAAAAGAAGAACATGACTCATCGTCCTTAATCATTTGCTTTTCAAGTACTGAGGTAGGGGAAGGATGACAAGCACATAAACACATCCTCCAAAATAATCACACTTTTCAATGCTTGGGAACAACTGCATGGTTGGACCAGATTTTGCAACTAGACCCATTTGCTACACAATGAAACCCTGGTCTCAGAAATTAGATGATGGATGTCAGATAGTCTGATGCATTGTGTACACACAGCCACACACACACACACGCTCGTACATATGAATACTCTGATCCAGTCAGGGATACAGATACAGACCGACCAAAAGACAACTGTTCATAACAGACCTCAGGGAGGTTTTTTTGTCAGACAAAAATATTTCGTTGTGATTTATCCAATACACTGAGCGGTTGTCAGATTAAAGTTGCAATGTTTTAGAAAGGACTTTGGGTATACATAGTAACTGGTGATCAATGTGAGTGTTTCTGTTCAAGTTCACTTCTGTTATCTTTCCACTTAGTGTAACTCATTTTGAAAAGTACAATAAAAATAACCAGGACTCTTGTGGACCGGAATTTGTGACAGAAAAATCTAAACATTAAAACACAGGAAACAGTAAGCTTTTACTGCCACAATATAACCTTGACTGTTTCTATATCAAATTGAAGGAAATCAAATGGAAATGTCTGCCTGTGCTTAAAAGGAACAATTTGACTGTCTTTGAAGTGGTTCGGAAGCATTTTGAGTACAGCAAGTGATTCCTATTAGTCAGACTGCAACCGCCCAGACAAGATTTTTTTTCTATTTTTTATGCCGTTCAAACTCAATTTGGAGATAAAAGAGAGTACGTTCTGTCTGGTTGGGTCATTACCACAGTAGACGTACAGTACTTCAGATGTACTGGCTGGCCTTGGGGGGAGACTGGGGACAGGCTTTTCATTTGCTGCACTTGTTCCCATTATGCATTTCTCTTTAGTTTCCTGTTTTTGTTAGTGAAACACAGTAGCAGAGCCTGTAGCAAAAACTCTACCGATAGTGAAATGCACAACATGTAATTTAAGTTATCAATTGACTATTTAAGATAAGTAAACTTTATTGTTCATTGAATTTACATACAATTTTAAATTGTCTGGGAATCTGGCAATATAGTAAAAACAAACTGAAAAAGCATCAAACAGGCAGTACACGGTATAATACACAGTGTACTGATCATTCGCTGCTCAGGGTTTATACCTTAACTGCTGTTGTATTTTACAGCGCTGGAGAAAAAGGGAACTGTTGGAAACAGTTTGATGTGTAGCCATATGCCATCTTGACAGACTGACTTGTGACCTCAGAGGTCATGAGTTGTCTTCTCCACAGCCCAGAGGAAGTCTGAGTTGCTCACCCCCAGCCCCCACAGTAGACATGGGTAAGAGGCTAGCTTGTTTGGGCTTAGCTCTTTGAGACACAACGGCCTTTAAGAGGAATTAAAATAACATGAATAATACCCCAAAATATTTGTTAAAGGACTTTTACATACAAACCATTTGCAACTTTTATCTTTGCTACTTTTAGTAGGTTCAGCTTGAAAGAAATCAGCCTTAATGTGGGTCAGTGGTTTTAATCGGATGAAAGGGTCAGAGCCCCATCGCGTTGTCGGACGAAGCCGGCCAATACTAATCTGGGAAACAACATCCTTCATGGCTGTACTCATTCACTAATCCCTCGGATGACAAAGACACTGACATCACAGGGACAAAAGAGTCAGTTTTGCCTCTTCTATGAGTCCTCTTCTATGAATTGCAATGTTCTGTAGAGTTTCCTGTTATCTGTGTCCAGTCAGAGTTAGAACTGGATTGCTGTATGGGGATTTAAATGATGCAGCGATTTCTGACAACATGAGGAAAACTTTGTTTGTGGAGAGATGAAACTGTGATAGGGAAAAAATGGGTTGAGGGTCATAAGCATTCCATGTGTGTCTCTGCCAGTGTGGCCGTCTGAGTGTATTTGTGAAGGTTGTGTGTGTCAATGTGCTTGCATCTTAGATCCCCCTTGCATTGTTTGTTCCAGGACTGTATATTGTAAATGGTCTGGTACACAATTTTTGTGTCTGATTATGTTCAATGTTAGTCCTCAGCTGTGCAAGGCATTGTCCCTCGGCATCATCAAAGTCAAGGTTTGGATAAAACATCTATTCTGAGCTGTACTACATTATGCAGAGTCACGCTTTGCTTGAACAGAGTCCTGTGCTTTCATTCCAGTGACATATTCACCATCTTTCAATTCTGCAAGAAAGATTTGTGAACTGCACCAGTTTAAACAAAGAACACTCATTTATGGGCTGAAACGTGTCGCACCATCATGTTTCCAACACAGCCAATATGGCAGGTGGTCTCCAAACCAGATGTACTGAAAACACTAGCAGATGGTCCAGTCCGCTGTGTGTATGTGAGTGTGTTTGTGTAATGGGGCCATTAACGTTTTGGCTAATTCCAAAAAAATAACTGACCTTTATGAAAGTGACGAATAGCGTCCTGAATTAGATGAGGTAAGTGTAAAAAGAAAGTCTTTATGCATGTTTGCCATGTACTTATTTTACCAAAGAATTACAAATGTTCACTGTGAAAAAGGAGAGGAATGTTCTCCATGGAATACAATTTTTAAAACATATTGTGTTGACCGAATAAAGTGCCACAATCACAACTTCTAATGGGGAAAAGACAATTATCTTATCAAATATGCAAATTATGACCTCTGTATATGGAAATCCAATCAACATTGAAGTAAATTTATGCCTACTCCAATTTTTAAGGTACATCAATTTTGAGATGAGTCCTTTTGGTTATTGTTTTGACGCATAATAGTTAATTGATTAATGTTTCTGTTGCTGATGCATTGTGGGTGGAGAGTAAGTTTGATTCATTTAGTTAATTGATTTGTCTAGGAGTGTATCCTGCAGCTGAAATGTTTCTGTGGGACAACCCTTAGGATAACTGTGCAAATAGTTGGACTTCCCATGACATTGTGCAAAAGCGTGTTTATTTACAGATATTTGCCAGCCGTGCCAAATGACGTTGTGTCCTTGGGCAAGGCACTTCACCCTACTTGCCTCAGGGGGAATGCCCCTGTTCTTACTGTACTTACTTTAAGTCGCTCTGGATAAGAGTGTCTGCTAAATGACTAAATGTAAATATCAACATGGCCCCACCCATTCCAACAAAGCGAGAGAAGAGGAGAGAAAAAAAGAGGAGGAGAGAGAGGCGCAGAGAGATAATAGAATGGAAAGCATTTTTCCATTCCATAGGACTTTCTTGGTCCAGAAGGAAAGCCTCAACTCAGTGAGTCCCAAACCTTGTAACTATCCATGGCAGTCCCCAGAATGCAACCAAGCTACGCAGGGCCAAGCCTGGATATGAACGTTTCAAAGGAATCATAACTGGTGTGCAACCCACTTAAGCCCAATATCCCTGTGAGAGCAAGACATGAATCGCTTGAGCAAGAAGCATTCCAACCTTGTCACGTTCCCCATTTTTAGCTCGAAAGAACACGCTGGGGATGAAAATTGATGGAAAAAATACTTGATTATTAAGGAAGGAGGGACATTTTTTTTTAAATGTATTTCTAAGAACCGCCGACATAAAGGCATACGGCATAAAGGGTTTTTGTGCCAGACTGTATTACACTTTTGTGTGTGCAATGGAGAGCTAGTCATGAGAAACTGAGCAGCTCTTAATGACAGCCTTTACAATTTGGCTGGTTGATGGTGTAGCCAACGGGGTGAGCAGGAAGGATAACTGCTGACAGCTCTCAAATCTGGCATACCTAGTGAAAATCTACCCTGCCTTGGTTATCCGTTTTGAAAAAATGCTTTGGAATAAAGCCCCATGTATATTTTGTGTAGGCACTTTGCACAATGCAGCTTTGACCTTTTTTTCCTACCAGTGACCTTAGGTGTTGATTCAATATGGCAGCTAGGATTGGGTATTTATGTATTTTTCTAATGGAAGACATACTGAGAGAAATCCAGTCTGCAAAAAAAATCATTTCAAACAAATCCATGGAAAAGACAGGTTGTCAAAGAAGACTTGATTAACCGCTGCAACCTTTTCTTACACAGATCAATCCCAAAGTCAATTAGTGAGCCCAGATATCAAATGAGAAGATTATAGAAAAAGCTTCATTAGCAGTTGTTTCCTCATGTCCTGTGTATGTGGGTGTATGGGTGTATGTGAGCTACGTATCTCCATCTATTTCTCCAATCCCTTGAACCATTTCACCTGAGCTGAGACCTCTGGAAGAACAATTAGAACTGTGCCGAGGCACTTCCTTCTCATAAAGATGATTAAAGAGTCTAGACATCACATTGTGAGCCCCATTTTGACTGGTTAGCCATTTCACGACTGGCCCAACATGAGTAATAGGCCTCTTTCTAATCCGATGAGAGAGGAGTGCCGTGTCCCACTGAGACTCATTGAGCTCCATTGTGAGGCTATTTGAGAGCAGAGCAGACGTGTTAAAGGCGAATTAGCCGGACAGAATGAGGGATCGGCAGAGGGATCCATCAGACCTTATTGCTTCCACACCATGGCGGGCCTCCATACGTATCAACCCATTACTGTGTATCACCAGGTTCTCAGATGATCCTCGTAATTGCGGATTCATAAGGCTCTCAGTCGACAGGGTTTGTAGAGACTCACAGAGTATATCTACATGCTTTTTTCCCTTCCCGAGGTCCTTGGGGAGTGAGGAAGCACAGAGTAATGGGTGAGAGCAGAACTGGAAGGGAGAGGACGGATCAGTGTGGCTGCAGCTGAGTAACAAGTATTGCCCCAAAGCTCAAACCAGAAGTCGCTGTTGGCTATCTGAAATGTCACAAAAAGTTGCTAGATTACACGATGACTTCATGTATTGCATCAACCTTTAGAGCTGTCGATATACTAGCCCACTTCTATAAACATTGGGAACGCTAGAACACAGGCAAAAGTGACGTCATTCATACATCTGGTTCAAAGATCATTTTGCTGCTGCTCAATGATGAAAACAAAGATTACCAAAGTAGCATGAAGTTGCTAGATTACATTTTTTGTCACTTGGGGAAGGTGAAAAGTTGCTAGATCTACCGTTCCCCACACTTGCATTGCACATCATGTTTAGTCTGTGTGACGTTGGGTGAATTCTTTATGGTGGGTGCGTGTGTGTGTGTGTATTGATGTCTGTGTGTGTGTACATGAGGGAGAAGAGGGAGGAAGAAAAGAAGAGAGAGAACAAGGCCACTTTTTCAAGGTTGCCTCAGCAGGTATAATTCCCCTCAGGACATAAAGGCTGACCCTGCAGTCAACAGTCCTGAGGTCAGAGCCTCCACAGGGATGAGACCAGCCAAACTCACCAGAGTCAAACACTGGGATCTTGAGCTGCTGGGAAAGGAGGGGAGAATACCAAGGAAAGCTATCAGATGAACTTGCACAAACACACAGGAATAAATGTTGCGTCTCTTTTGCATACAAAGTTCCAAATTCAGAGAGGAGACCCTTGTTTGATGGGTTATAATATTTTTTTCTGAATCATCAGAAAAGTCATTTCTTTATGAATAGGAAATTCCAGGCTAAACAAATGTTACTCCATTGCCTCACTGGCTTATCTCTGCTCCCAAAACTACTTGTTGCCAAAAGTACTGTGGACCCAACTCCATATGCTGCCTCAGTGTGGATAGTGCTTATCTATGTTTGCGTGTGGGCCCCTGATAACATCCCTGCTGTGGACTGAATCAGTCTCCAGTCTGTCCAGCTCTGATTAGCTTCTCTCTTTGTGCCAGATCATCCCTGGTTCTCACCTCCATCTGTGGAGGATTGGAGCAGGACCAAGATGGCCCTGTGTTATCACCTCCATCCTCCCCTGTTGCTCCCTACCCGAGGCTGCATCTGCTCTCTTTTGTGGAGCGATTCAACACGAGGTGAAAACACAACAACCTTCTCCCGTACTCCATTTATACTTATTTGTATGTCTGCCGTCTATGTAGAATTCATACCCATAATCAAAACCAACACTGACACAAACTTGTTTATTTTCTTTCTTTCTTACTTTCTCCCTCTTTCGTCCATAATACAAAATGCCATATAATATACTGGTCAGTAGAACACACAACATACACATTTCACCCCAACAGCAAGAAGCTTTTATTGAGGTTTGAAAAAAAAATGACTGGCTTCACCAATGGAAGATCGATTCTTGAACCTGCACATATTCTCGAAAGCTATCATTTGATTTGGCAGTTTCCATGTCAGGAATTGTTTGGATGTTTGTTCCTTAATTAGCTGTAATTATTTCTCAGATTTCTGTCTCCTGTAAATTCACATGAAGCTGCCTCGAGTGTTTAAAATGATTCATTTATGTTCAAGCTGATTTAGCGAGATGTGTGTGTTACTCTTTCCTATACATTTTCCTGCTATGATTTCAACACAGCATCTGTTTATTGTTTATATGCCTATTATCTAAAAGGATGTTTGAAATTGATATTTTAATTTACGTTTAATTTAATAGATTAAACGTAATTTACCTTGTTATGAAATATGACCAAAGGTTATACTTGACAAAGTATGCCAAAATGGCAAATCCATTGCTGTAATAAAGCAGACATACTTATAATAGAACTGGTTTAGTCTGCTTGACAAACATTAAGAGGAGTAACAACATTTTTAGTTTGTATAGTGAGCTGTTACACATAGAGTGTACAGAATTGAACCCTGGGCCGATAGTTTTTTTTTTTTTTTTGCAAAATGGTTCAGTATGTTGGAAGTTGAGAATTGTTCAACTCAAGTTCAGCACAAACTGTTACTGACCTGGTTAATATACAGGAAGTCAATCTGTTGTAAAGCCATCTGAAGGTCTGTCTGCGTTTTAACCAGCAGGTGTGTTAAGACGAGGAGACTTCTAATGGAGTGTGAATGACAAACCTTATCAGCTGTCTGGGAGTTGTAGATAAAGTTCTTTGATAAGGCAAAAACTCTTTCAGGATCTATCAGACTTTGATGTGGTGCTGATGAGGTCACAAAGAGATCTTTATCACCTAAGGATTCTGGAATCCTCATCTCCGTAACATACGTCCCTTGTGCATCTGACCACAGTCCTTATTTTAAATTATTATTGTTGAATTAAGTATATACTGCATATATACACTCAGCTTTTGTAAAAGTCGTCATCTTTATATCCACCTAAGATTAAACTAAATTTGTGAGATATAGTTAATTTGATTAATGGAATGGGGAGTACATTTTTACTTTACATCAAATCATGATAGTTTATTTATTGGACATGGACAGCTTATTGATCATTGGGAGTTTAAGCATTGAGAGTTTAGCACTGAATGACAGCAACAGAACAGTAACAATTGTAACATCAGTAACAACAAAGGCAATTGCCATACAGCTCCATCTAGCATTCTAGAGTGGAACCGGAGAATCCAGTAGACACCAGCATTACCCAGCTGATGGCCCTGAACATCCTTCAATTTAATTTGAGTACACAGTTTTTGAGTAAACAGTTCTCAAAAGTCATTTGTCCATCCACAATCACAATACAGACATGCAGCTGTCCCATGACCCTTCTGTCATTGGCTCACTCCTTAAAACAATAATCTTTCAGTACAATCAGAGTACAACATTCATTAACTCGAGGCCAACAGTCTAGAGTCTCTAGAACAAAAACAGTATTTGTTATCCTTACATTACATTGGATCACCCCCTCGCAGCTAAGATCACATCATAAACCCATCAAACTCCAGGAGATGACCATCTCAAGTGGTCATCTGTCCTTGTAGGGCCATTAACCCCCACTCAGCCTGTGACCATATGTTTTTTTCCTTCACAATTGTACATCTAGTACAATGTGTAAACCGTCATGATGTTATGGTATGACATGCTGTAGAAATATAAGGAAAGAATATGTTTGAGTTTCTTCTGGACCTGACCCCACTGGACTAGGTGTCAAATGGACATTCACAAGACTTACACAGGCAGTTAATATAGTTGGGCAAAACAAGTGTAAACAAGTGTCCCCAGATTCCTCCCCAGCATATGTAACCCCCCCACCCCCTGGTGAGACTAGAGTGTGTCCAGCTCTCCTCCTCTGTGGTTGAGGAAATTACGACTGTGGCATGAGGTGCGGGTGGCACAGCCTTGGTAGTAAATATTCAGCTTCTAATTTAAGTCCTCCCAGATCAAAGAGTGACGCACGAGAGAACGGGAAGCTAACAGAGAGAGAGAAGGTGTGGAGATGTAGGGAGTGGGCTGGGTCTACGTTCCATCACCAAGCTCAACCTCTCTGCTCCAACATCACTGAATCCTTCTTCTCCTCTGGTCCTAACTCAGTCTTTCAACTGCTCTGTCAGGCATGTTAGACTGGAAGTTGTGTGTTGTCAGGGGAGGAGATGAATCACATCTGCCCTCTGCCCTGTCTTTGCCCCAATACTGTCATCACTGGAATTCCAAATTAGAATATTATGGCGTCCAGACAGGTTCTACATCAAACAGGGGGCACAACGTGTCTGTTGGGTTTTGTTAGCAGTTAATGAAAGCAGTGTGAACACTGGAAATCCGTCTTCCCAGGTGAAGTGAACTGAGCCGTTAGCAGACAGGCTGGGGTTGGATGATCCCACTTCCTCCCAGTAATGGAAAACCCATACTTAAAGTCAAGATAAAGAATAGTGGAGAAGTCAAAAAGCTTTGTAGCCTCCAAACTTAAGACAACTACAATATCAATATCTCATGTCTCTTTTAAACTTTAAACTTTTTTATCTCTTGAAAATGTAATAATAGATTTTAGTGTAACGTTTCACTCAGTGTACTTCCACTCCACAGTGCTGGAGTTCCACTCACAATTATTTTCTCATGAACTCTGTGTGCTTTTAAGACACAGTAGGCACATTTAAATGCAAGAACCATTTTTATTGTGTCATCAGGTTTCAGTCCACGTCAGACAGCACTGAGAGGAGGCTAGGGAGCAGGAATCAGAGTGGAAAAAGGAAGACTCCTCTGGGAGAATCCTGCCTTCTAGGAGTTGACGTGTGGATGAATATTGAGGGAACTCCAAGGATAATACTATATATGCCCCTCAGGGAAAAGAGATGGAGTTTGGTCAAGGAGAGAGACAAAAATAAAGAGGCAATCAGAGAGTGTGAGAGTGAGAGAGAGAGAGAGAGAGAGAGAGAGAGAGAGAGAGAGAGAGAGAGAGAGAGAGAGAGAGAGAGAGAGAGAGAGAGAGAGAGAGAGAGAGAGAGAGAGAGATGAATAGAGATAGGCAGGTTAACATTTGTATCCAATCCTCCTGCTAGCTGTTCTCATAAACAATGCATGAATAATAAATGTTTAGCTAACATGAACCTGACTCTTCGGCAGTTGCGTCAGATGGTGGATGTGTTTGACTGGAGCTCGACCTTGCTCCCAACACTGTCTCTTTGTGATGTCATTTGTAATCAGGGGGTAAGTACAGGGTGAGTGCTGAGGGATAAAACCAGATAATTCTAAGAAACTATAGTTCAAACCCACATAGCAAGAAAATAATTATGAATGGGACATTCATAATTAGACATACAAGTACTGCATAGAGAAAATACAATTGAAAATGTTTGTATTGGAAGTGCAGTTCTTGTAGTGTTTTGGGATTAAAGAACAATTGTATTTTAAAAGGCACAATGCCACATGACCTCCAAGTTACCAGGTATGGTTCAACACAGTTCAATCTCAACTACTATGCAACAACAACTGCACAGTACAGTTTAACATGTACAGCATCATATCTTCAGCACAACATCAAACTATTTCATGGTTGCAGTCTTTTACGAGACTGGGTCACATACAACATGCAGAGAAAGGAGGAAAGGATCTGAAAAGAAGGTAGAGTTAGCTCAGTTGAATGGAGAGATCAATCCACCACTGAGGAGCGCGGAAGGAAAAGCACCACTCAGCTGAGCTACTGGAGAATCAACAATTACATTTACTGTAAGATACTATAATGAGACACTGGAAATGGAAAGTGTTTAACATGTGCCAGACCACAAAAAGTTCCACAAAGGAGATTATTGTTCAAACAGGGAAATAATGATTTCTGTTTATGTGTTTTACTGACACATTGCATCAGCAGACATCTCCCAACACTTCCTCTCCCAGTCATTCCCTTTTATTATTCCTCCTGTAGAGCACAGACAGGAACTGACATCAAAACCACATCAGAGCCGTGACCCACACCAACAGCATGTGGTGTGATAGGATGTTAATTGGATTCTCATATTCAGATCCAATTTCAGCAGAGCACAGTGTAGCTTCACTCACAGTGATGTATGCTCACTGAAATGTTCCTTATGAAAGTGCTCGAAATGTGTTGGTCCCTGATGTTTTCCTGAATATTGATTTATCTCCTAATATTACCTTTGTACATTTGAATGAAAGTGTGCCTGTGTGAAGTGACATCTTCTAAACTGGGACCCAATAGCAAAGCCATGGGGTATTGGTGTATTTATAATACGACATGCAGTGTCACGGTCACAGTCGTGCCCCCCCTTTTTTTGGTTTTCCCCTGCCCCAGTGTTTCCCTGTGTCTGTCATTGTCTTCCCCTGTGTCTCGTTCAGTGGTTTCAGTTCTCGTTAGTCTTATCATGTCCACCTGTATCTTGTTTGGTTCTGTCTATTTAGGTTCCTGTTTTGTGTCCAGTCTTTGTCTTGTCCCTTTCCTTGACCCTTGTTACCGTGAGTTCCGTTTCTGGTTTCCCCGTTTCAAAGCATAAACCTTCTTTTGTTACGATGACTGGCTCCCTCTCCCGCATTTGGCTCCTACCCCCCACACACCGTAACATGCATATTACAAAAGATTAAGCTCCAATACTGAAAATGGAGACATGCCACGTCTAACTCATCTCTAAGGCCCTATCTCTCTCTCTCTGGAAAGACAAAGGGAATGTTGACAGGCTCCTACCGGAGCCTACCAGCCTTCAGTAATCTAGTCCTCCATAACTCCCAGGGAATCTGTACCAAAGACTAGTACTAACAACCTCCCAGGGAATCTGTACCAACATCTCGTGGTAAAAGCAATCAGCTGCACACTGAGCAATGAGGTAACTGATTGACAGGTTGGGAAGGTATAATCAGCAAGCCTTTTCAGCTTTGCCGACTACACTGACACTTCACTGTGATCCGCTGATGCAGGGCAGACACCACAGAGTGAGGGAGTGAGAAAAACTGGAAAGACAAAATGAGAGCATGAAGATTTAGTTCTTTGTCATTAACTGTTGATGTGAAACAACCTGAGATGTGGAGCTCCATCTTCGGTCGGTTTCACCCTTGCTGTACATACCCACTCCCCACATTATGTCCATGGGATGACAGGTTCAGAAACGACAGCTCCCTTCGTTATCTTGCTAAACAGTCATTGAGCAGCTGATTATGTGGAACAAGACTGGCAGTGCAGGTAGAGATGGTGCTTGTCCTGCCAGGGACCGACGGATGTTGGGAGTTTTGACGTGGCACGTCTCCAGCTTTTGAAGGTTTTATGGGCTCACTTTGTCCCAACTGACGTAACTGAACGAGACAGGACACTATGATATCACCCGTCCCCTGACGTTGTGTATGCCCTTGTCATGGAGATTAGACATGAGTGGAATTGACAGAGGAGAAAAGTCATGGCATACTGAATAGGGGACTAAGGCGTAATGACAATTATTCTACAGTATATAAATGGTAAGGTAGGAAATGTTGAGAAGCACTTTTTGACATATTTCCTATCCTGATTGAACCAATAAATCTAAAGGTTTGAAAATAAAATCAGAACAATCCATCATCTGTGGGTGTCGCAGGGCTGTAATAAACACGACCAAGCATTAAAGTCTGACAGGTACTAATGATTGGATGGCCTTTGGACCAAATGCAATGATTGGATGGACTACTTGTCTGTCTCTCTACGTACCTGCCGGCAGTAGCGTGTTCAAGTGTTTTGGTGGAGTGAGGGGATGGGATATGTTGGGATAAACCCTTTCAAACTCAAAGCAAAAATTGCATAAAAACAGACACAAAACTGACAAATTCATACTTAGTCACCATGAGTGGTTTACAAACTAAACTTTTGTAAGAAAGAGAAAAAAAGTGAGAAATAGGAGAATACTCCTGTCCAGAAATAACATATATCAGTCTCAATCACACCCTTTATTAAAATAGCATTCATGTTTTGTAAATCTGTGCGATTCAAAGGTTTAAATGCCATCTGAATGTGAGAAGCCAATTAACATCCTATCAGACCCCATGGCTCTGATGTCGTTTTGATGTCAGTTCCTGTCTGCACTCTACAGGAGGAATGTTTTCAAGGATGGACCAGGAACCAGGGCCTTTTGTGCATGTCAGTGTGAACAGAAATTGTTATTAATGCCTAGAATGAACAAGCACTTGGCTGAAAACCTGTCATAACATGAGTGTTCCACTGAAGAGGAGCTTCATTGTAGAAAGGCAGTTTATAGCAGCTTGTAGAAAGGCTGAACTCAGTTCAAGGAAGAACTACAATGGAGGAATCTGGAGTGAAGAGGCACAATTTGGCTTTTCTACTGCTTACTTTTTCAAGCTCTGAAGGGCAAGAAAAAGAAAGAGATTGATGGTCGGATATTTTAGCCTTTTCTCTGAAGGCCGGAGATGCTCGAGTTTGCTCCTAACTATTTGAGTTGATAGCAGGGAGATTGACTCATTTAACATCACAGTATGGATGAAATACTGCCCCAGACGACTGTCTGAGTGACCAGTGACAAGGAAGTTTGATGATTCAGGTCTCTGCTACTACAGCCCTACACCTCGTAAAGTTAAATTGAAAATATGTTTATTCTATACAGCCTCAATATTTCTGTCCAGGTTGAACAAGTGTGGCATGTGCTTCATATGCAACAATGTTAATGTTAATATATGTCAACATGCAATACATAACTGGTAACTTACGTCCCCAACTTTTAACTTTTTTCAACTTTTAAGTTAAGTTAAAGTTCCCTTATAAAAACTATTTAAAACTCAAATAACTTCATGAGATAAAAGCTTGTGTGAGATAAATTTAATATAATATTGGTTTTGCACTCTGGAGACTACAAATAGTTATGACTTCTCCACTATTCTTTATCTTGACTTTAAGTATGGGTTTTCCATTACTGGGAGGAAGTGGGATCATCCAACCCCAGCCTGTCTGCTAACGGCTCAGTTCACTTCACCCGGCTGGGAAGACGGATTTCCAGTGTTCACACTGCTTTCATTAACTGCCAACAAAACCCAACAGACACGTTGTGCCCCCTGTTTGATGTAGAACCTGTCTGGACGCCATAATATTCTAATTTAGAATTCCAGTGATGACAGTATTGGGGCAAAGACAGGGCAGAGGGTAGATTCATCTCCTCCCCTGACAACACACAACTTCCAGTCTAACCTGCCTGACAGAGCAGTTGAAAGACTGAGTGAGGACCAGAGGAGAAGAAGGATTCAGTGATGTTGGAGCAGAGAGGTTGAGCTTGGTGATGGAACGTAGACCCAGCCCACTCCCTACATCTCCACACCTTCTCTCTCTCTGTTAGCTTCCCGTTCTCTCGTGCGTCACTCTTTGATCTGGGAGGACTTAAATTAGAAGCTGAATATTTACTACCAAGGCTGTGCCACCCGCACCTCATGCCACAGTCGTAATCTCCTCAACCACAGAGGAAGAGAGCTGGACACACTCTAGTCTCACCAGGGGGTGGGGGGGGGGGTTACATATGCTGGGGAGGAATCTGGGCAGGAAACTAGGATTATATAGAAACCATTGCATCACATACAGCTTCTTTCATGGTACTTTTACATTGCGATAGTGTGTTGTGTTTTTCAAGTCAAAAATGAAGTTGTTTAAGTAACGTTTAATTAACAACGTTACTTTTTTACAGCAAAGTCAGTGGTGCGCAGGGCACCCTTGCATCTTTCTCCATGACATATCACAATTTAGACCTAAACTTTATAACAAGAAGCAAGTGCAACAACTGTGGCTGGTGAGGATTCCACATTATTCCCATCGCTTGTGGTTTGACTTCCCAGAAGGCAGAGTACATCAGCTACAGACTTTCTACCTTCTACAACTCTCACTGTTTACATCTACAGTCGCTGAACTGCTCTTTATCTGAGTTAACAGATTTGGACATACATACATATCATGACAGATGCCTCAATACCCTGTAACATTTGGGACGCAGTCTTTACATGCTGGATGCCTTCCGATTCTCACCTCATGTGCGCAGCATACATTACATACATGCCGAATATCCAATTACACCTCTCATTTTTAGAGTGGCACTCATCCCCCCACGCTATCCTCTCATCTCATGCCCCCTCATCCACCCTCTCTCTTCCAGCACCAGCTCCCCAGGGTGTTACACTTATGTTTTTTAATAAGGTAAAAGGGACTGCTGCATGGCTTCTCTGCCACGGCCTCGGAGCAGCATATCCGTCTGCCAACATTGTCAGATTTGTCTGCCTACAATGTCACATCTGAAGAGCGTTGTCTGTACCATTGCATCAGTGAAGTTTGAACCGTTCTGGCCTGGTTTGCTACTGCTGACCTTGGTTCTCCCTTCCGACCCTGTCTGTGTGTTTGATTCCACCCCCACACACCCCCAGAGGATTGTCATTGTCTGCCATGGTCTTTACCATTGGCTAATAGGCAACACCTTTCAGTTGCAAGCTGTCAGCTGGTTGATTGACTTGCAGATTGAGTGATTAATGGATGTTTACTGTTGAGGATGACATGTTTGTACTCCATTAACTCTAGTTAGAGAGCCGCTTTAAGGTGCTTCAATGTCTCGTGTTCGTTGCACAACCACACACACTTCCGTCCTCACAGCTCCCCACACTGTCTTGCCTCCCTTCACGTAGCAGAAGTCAAGGTTGTTCTGCTTTTATATTTCAATAACGCTACTGGACCATGAAATGTGACATTCCCCTCCGACGTGGTGCTTTAACCGACCTTCACCCCCCCCCCCCCCAACTCACCCCCCCCACTCGCCCCCCCCAACTCAACCCCGGCAGAGCTGACATTATCGCTCCCACATTTCCATCTCAGTAAGTTCATGGAGGAGTGGAAGCAGAAAATAGAACCCCATATTTTGGAGAAAAAAACAGTTGGAGAACCTTTACAATGGAAAGGGAATGCAAGGATACATCACAGTTTGTTAATTTGCATTGTAACGCTTCGTTTACACACTTTCCAGTCATCTACAGAATAGTAATATTGTCAATTCTGCTTGATAAGCAAAGCAAAGGTTGCTGAGATAAGGAAGCATTGCGTCCTGGAAGCCCACAGACAAAACAAAAGCCTTGGATTTGTAGTAGTGATTGTGATCTTGTTTGAACCAAATGCCACTATCAACACCATCAAGGTCAGATTGCTTTTTTGTGTCAATCTGATGTGTAAAAAGCTGATAATGGTTGAGATTTCCCTCCAGCGAGTTGTCGTTGCTTTCACCCTGAACATCTGGGAGTGGGCAGACATGCAGCAGACATGACATCACTTTATTGTCGCGTTCTTTGTAGCTGTGTCATCAGGCAGCTTTTGGACCGTGGACTCTCACGCCCACTAAGATAACATTGACCATTTCTCATCATGATGTGGTCAACGTTTGGTACAACTTCAAACAACAAGGAAACGGCATGCACCAGACCCCATTTGAAATATAGAAATACAAAAGATCGCTTGGCATTTGATGGAAAGTATTGGAAAATACTGTTGTAGCAGGATGCTGGAGGTCCACATGCAGCAGTCCAGATCCAGACAGTGCCACCAGTGTTTGACACTTAACAATGGTGCATCTGAGGAAATAAGAATCATTCGAGGTGTATGTGAACTGCAAGTATAGGGAGGTGAGAAAGCGTGTGTGTATGCTCATGTGGGCGGGTGAGACAAAGTGTGTCTGTCTCCTTCCTTTGTACATGTATTCTGCTGATGCCACTGCCCCGGGCGGGGGCACTGCGTGGGCCTGACTTCACCCTTGTAAAGAATTTGCTGACTCAGCCTCTCACCAAAGAGCTTATTTGTTGGACTGGTGTCTTATGAGTTTGAAACCTTTGCCAACATCGCTCTTGGGGTTTTGGTAAAGGTGTTGAGGTAGAATTGTTGCACAATCCGTCAAAAGTCTATTGTCAAACTTTTATGTACGGATACATTCATACGAAACCAGATGCTTACCCGTGGCACATTGAACAGATGTTTAGGGAGACATGTTCAAATAATCAGCTGGATTTAAGATCTTGATATTCTCTCAGTGACTTTATAACTTTCTAAACACTGAGTCCCTAGGCCAAACATTATAACAAAAACATTGAAATCCACAGTACATTATTCTGCTGAGTGAGGTTTTGGAAAATCATGTCAATAATAACCCCTTTCCTAAACTAAATTAGCTGGTCCGTGCTATCGCTAGGAAGCAGCTGGGTTATCAACAGATAATGTTGCTGGCTCCGGGGGCTTTTCATATTGTCTAAATTATAACTCAATGAAGAGCCACGAGGCGTATGTTCATGCATAGACATCCTTCCATATGTACTGACAAACGAGTACGAGACAGATACAAGGAACCCAGAGGATGTTTCATGTTTTCATTATTTATTTATTTATTTATTTATTTATTTTTTGGGGGGGGGGGGGGGGGGGGGAAGAGGGGTCCTCTTGAATTTGTATTACTGTCACATTTTAAATCCAACGAATGTTTTATTATTGTTAGTGTTCATAAGAATAGACAATTAAATCATGTTTTTTGCTGTTGTTTCAGATCACTATTTACATAGTGAACTGAAAAAATATATATGGGCTAATTACTTACACTACTCCTACAGTGTAATTGTAAGAGCAATTACAGTGATTATACAAATAACTGCCTTGGGGGAAAGGGGCCTTATTAATGTAAATTGAGGTGTTTGTAATTTCAAGCAACATCAAAGTGATAGAAACATAAAAGAAAAAAAAGGGAGAATGTTGTTTGTGTTTTCAACTCGTGGTGAAGCGCTCCACAGCGAAGAGGACAGGAGAGCAGATGCGACCTCAGGTAGGGGGGCAGCGGAGGTGGACGGGGGAGGATGGGGATGAGAGCATAGGGCCACCTTGGGCCTGCTCCAGGCCTCCACAGATGGAGGTGAAAACCAGTGATGATCTGGCACAAAGAGAGAAGCTAATCAGAGCTGGACAGACTGGAGACTGGTTCAGTCCACAGCAGGGAGGTTATCAGGAGCCCACACATCAATGTCATGGTTTGATTGGGTGACAGAGGTGATGAAAAGGATGAAAAATATGGGATTTCTTGCGTTGAATGTGACAGTAAAGATTGTATCACAAATGTTGTTTATGCATGGGACTTCAATGTTGGGGCCATATCTGAAAACCATAATACAGTTCTGTGTTCACCTGCTTTGACAAAGGTAAATAATGTGATAGACTTTTTAATTGGTGGTTTTGGTTGTGTTCATTGACCAAATAACCAATAACGAAGCTTTAGCAATGTTTTCAGTTTAACTGGTGCCCTTCTAGGTTATGTTGTGCCTGAGGTCAAATGCCGGCTAATGTAGACACAACAGCTTAATTTAAGATGCTAAGCTATTTAAACACTGTTTAGATAATGCATGCAACATTATTGGTTGGCAGTACAGTAGGTATCAAGTGTACACAGGGAAACATACAGAGACTTATCTGTAATCGTTACTGTTTGTGAGTGGGTTTGATTTACGATCGGTTCTGCCTGGTTGACTTTCATTTGAAAAATCTATATATCATTTTTTGTTCATCCAAAGCAAAATTAACGGCATAGGCCAACTGTCGGTGAAATTAATTAGGATGGAGGTGGAGCCTCGTGAATGGGAGGTGACCCCAACATGGTGGTGTTCCGGGGAGACGAGCACACGCCTCATTCATCAGGGTGCTCATTTCCATATTTTTATTGAATGCGTTTGTCAGGACAGGGAAAATACATAATATGTGAAGTCGCATTGTTTAATAATAGACTGCACAGGGGCTGCATATTTTACCAGCTCTCTGTGGCCTATAGGCAGAGATGCCACTGCAAATTGTATTTTGGTTTTATTCAATTGAGAGAATCCTCCTCTAAAGCCTGGATACTGGATATCAGTATGACTATTACCGATAAACACCCACAGCATTACCTAATAAATGTCCTTGTTTCCTTTCACAAACACAGTCTTTCACACCAAGGAAAATTGTGCCGTGCGTTAACAGAGGCTGTGTCACATTGTTCGAGATGGGTTTTACCGCAGCTACCATCATGGTGGAACCCAGACATTCTCCACATCCAAACCCTGTGGGCTTGGAGTAAAGA
Source organism: Hypomesus transpacificus (assembly GCF_021917145.1). NCBI lineage: Eukaryota > Metazoa > Chordata > Actinopteri > Osmeriformes > Osmeridae > Hypomesus > Hypomesus transpacificus. Next base: position 8,908,734 of record NC_061081.1, on the reverse strand, counting down.
TGAGAAAGAACCCTTTTCACTTTATCAGCTATCCCAGACCCCTTTTAGCCTCTGGTCCTCTATCCTACCCTCAGCCCAGCCCCGTCCCACTCCATCCCCCTTCCCTCGCCTTGGGTGAAACAGAAGAAACAGACAGCTTGACCCACCCCAGGGCAACGCTCGATGGTGGTGCTGTCAATCAAAGTAACCAGAGAGCATCATGGGAGGATGTCCTCCTGTGTTGATAGGTGTATGGGGCAGTGGAGACTGATGGGGGATGAGTACAAGGGAGTAGTTTGTTATCAGCCTCAAGTCAGCTGTCTTCAAGTAGGACTTGAAGGCTGTACATGCTGTTAAACAAGCAAAATTTGAGATTCTCCAAGCTTGGCTTTGCGGTAGGATTTGATCTCTGATTGTCAATGTAATTTCAAAGCAACTTAAAGTCAAGGTGATAATGGAGGTTTTGCTGCTGTGCATTTTGGAAAAAAAATCTTTCCATGAATGTAATGCGTGGAAATTGATGCATTATAATTAAAGCTTTCGCCCTGCAATCATCCCATTCCAGGAAAAGCAGAAAACCCTCACAATGATGAGAATGATGACTCCCACGCTTTCTTACGAACATTTCCCTCCAGAATAAAGACTCTTGCAATGCCCTGGTCATGAGGATAACAGTAATGAGTTGGTACCTATGGAGGCCTACCACGCTATGGAAGCAGTAAGTCTTCAACATGTCTGTGCTGCTATCAGTTAGCCTCCCACTAGAGCTCAATGAGCCCCAGTGGGACTCCTCTCTCGTTGGATTGGACAGCAACAGAGAGGGTACTCCTGTCCAGACGACATGAATTATTAACTGTTTTTATGTGTACATGTGCATGTGTGTGTGTCATTGTGTCTGTCGGTTTTCCACCTACCTTAGTATTTGGGTTAAAGGGTTAAGGGGGTGGACTCACATTCTTCTTTTCCGTTCCAGACTTTTCTAGTCAGGAATTTCATTGTTCAATCTGGCTGTGGACTCCCAGACGAAAGTTTATTTTTCCATGAGAAATGGAATGGCCAGGCTTTTGTTCTGCTACAGCCCTGTCTGCCACTGCCTAAACCTTGTTTACTTGTAAGAAAGTGGTCAGTAAAAATCAACGTTCCTTATTGATGGTGAGTCTGACGCAGTGAAGGTTTCCTCTCCAAAAATGTGGTAATTTCTGCATATATACTGTACATTAAAGCTGGGATTGAGAGTGTGGTCTAGGAACAATTTTCTGTTGCACCTACCATATACCACTTAGCTTTTTTATATATCTTGAAACAAATCATGCCAACAGTTAGTGTGGTTAAACAAATGCCCTTCTGCAGTTTCCAACAGCTCATAGAAGCAAGTTACAAACGAACAAGCAAGTTTTCTTTCTTTTAGTGTTGAGTTTTGGCAGAATATGCTGATCTCTGTCCAGTGGGTTATAAGACCAACATACTGACACTGGCCCTTAGGACTGGCCTGATTTAGCTTTAGGATCAGTAACTTAAGTTTTTGCCATCTTTTTGATTTATTAATTAGAAGATACGATTCTCATTCTTAGGATCATAAAAAGATAGTGGCCTTAAGGGAGAATTGTACCTCTGGTTTCTTAGCTCTTAGCTAACCAAAGCAGTTATTATCCGATACAAGCTTGTAATCACAGAAGGGCATTCAAAGCCTGCTATTGGCTGTCTGTGTGAAATTAACTGTCTGATGAAAGTTTTTTTTTCTGAGATGGTCATGCACAAACAGCTTATTTTCTGCAGTTTAATTGAAGGAGTCATTATAAAGTTAAATGATTTCACACTTAATGAAGGCTGACATTTCTGTCCTTCAGAACTGTTTTGAAAAGGGCTGATAATAACACATATTTGATACCATGCAAAGGATAAAACATACAGTATCTATTAGTTTAGACAAGAAAAGAAAATCAACTCTAATATCAAAACTGAAAATTGCCTTGTATACGCAATATGATCACAGAAACTTCAAACAATATTAAAGAACATCATTAAATTGATCCACTCAGTACTGTCCACCCTCAGTTTTTCTGTCATTTCCAATCATTTCAAATGAGAGCACACGTCCTTTTAACGCAGACTGAAGTCAATTTAAGGAGAATAAGAACAAGAAATTCTTATGATTACCTGAATATATGAATAGTTTATCGTATCAACTGACTACAGTCTTCTGATTAATGTAAAATAAAATTAAAATAAAGTTTAATTACTGGATGGCCTGGGTTTTACTTAGTGGCTAAGTGAATGAGAATTGGAAATTGGATTTAGCCACTGCTTTTATAGAGTGGGTTTAACTCTTGACCAGTTCAAATTATTTTCACTTCTTACGGTCAAGTCGAGGTCGTTGTCCAAGGTGACACAGCAGCTGGCTCTGCAAAGCTTATCCAATCCTGGTACACCATGGCCTTCAGAAACACACATCCACATTCTATAATCTCACACTTGTCGTGGTAGTTTTAGCAGACAATCAATCGTTTTAAGCTGAAGTCGTGTGAAGTATAGAGTTAATGTTTATTTGACGTAGGTTTAAACATAATAACGTTACCAACATAACATCATCAGCACACAAACATAAGACAATAACACAAAGACAATTCCATACAGCTCCATCTAGCATTCTAGAATGGAACCGGGAGAATCCAGCCCACCAGCACTCCCAGCTGATGGCTCTGAACCCCCCCTAGAACATTCTTCAACAGACCATTTTATAGATACGACAGTTCTCAAGAGTCATTGGTCCATCCTACAAACATGAAGCTATACCAAATCTCTTCTGTCATTGGTTAAATCCTTAGAACAATACAGTTGAATCCACATTTTCTTCAGACCAACTGTCTCTTCCCCCCAGGTGACAAGAACTCTTTCAGGTCACCCAGACTTCACGTCTGTTAGACTTCATGTCTCCTAGTTAGGTGTTATAAAACTACAGGTGGCATCTCTACCAAATGAGTCGAATCAACATGCATTGTATCAAGCTTCTTAACCAACTGTAGACTTCTCCTAAAACACATTCATTGTACATAGGCCCAAAATTTCTTTCACACACTCTCCACTCACTTTCCTCCAACTCTGTCAGAGAAGAGGTTAACTCCTTCACTGCTAATCCAGTGACACAATCCACAAGCACCCAGCAGTCTGCCAAGCAGGAACAGTCTCCTATCGATATCATGCTATATTCATTTTATATAATTTCACATCACTCTCCCTGTGTTATATCTCATCTGTCAACTGCAGGGCATATTTTAATATAATTTAACTATGTACAATTCTATTTAAGGAAATGTACTGACTAATATCATAAGGACAACTAGGAATGCACAGAAATGTTCATGGAATGTATTGTGTCTCCAATGGTCAAAAAACAAATCCTGTCGTCAGGCTTTAAGACAAAACCAGCATAGATTTATATCAGTGGTCGCCATCATGTCTCTCTCAGTATATTCAAAGCCTACTGCAGTGCTATTTCTAAACCTAATCAGTGCTCAGGTGATGCAGAGGTTAGGGGCCTATCTTCATAGGAGTGCCTTGTCAGGTCAACATTCTAGAGATGGCGATGAACCACGTATTTTAAGTTAATGGAGTTCATGTTGGGTCACTGACAAACCTGATTACCAAATGCTCTCCTCAGTATATGAAATGGTGTGTCTCTAAATGAGCTGCCAAAGCAGGCGCCGACTTTCAAGAGCACCTGCATGGTGTTCCTGAGGGACTGTGGGAAAAAGACTGAGGAGGTCACATTGCAACTGTCAAGAGATGGCTCTTAAGTTTTCAAACAGTGACCCCTGGGTGGTGAAGATGGTCTTGTAGCTTAAACAGGGAATACACGGACTGCTGGGAATAAAGCTACTTTTAGGTGCTTTTTTTAATGCAGTTGCAGCAAGCACAGTGCATTAGATGACTGGTGACTGGAATAGTCTCAGTAGTATTTGTTGCTGCTGTTCATCTACAAATATTTTAGTGCCAGTGGGAGTATCTGGTTTTCATATAAGAAGGCCTATGATCAATATCGTTAACTCCAAAAGTATACTCAGTTGATAAAAAATCTTGAGCTTTTTCTTGTTACAAATTTAGAACATGCTTATTTACTTAATTGCCTGGTTTACAGCAAAAGCATGGCAATATACCGCCTTCGCTAGGGAACTAATAATCCCCATATTAACACATGGCTAAAAACCTTTTTCTTCTTTTGGTTTGTTGAATGATTCCGTCTGCCTGCTCTCCTGCGTTCGGTTCCACTCAAGTGCTTTACTCACCAATGTTCAGTTCCCTTGAAACCAGCCCAAGCAGGTTCCTAGCTCCAGTAACAGGCCAGACAGCCGCCGTAGGTTCCTAGCTACCATGCCGAGCTGCATCCCTAGATTTTGTACCACATCCTCAGTCATCAGGGGCCCTAGTGAGGGCAGGTCTGTCTCTTTCCTCTGGTTCCTAGCTCCAACAACACACCTGTCTCTTGTTTGTAATCACTCAGCTGTTGTCAACTGTCTTCTTTCCCCTTGTGTATTAATGGTTGCTCCCCTTGTCAGTCTATAGTCGTGTTTCATAATGTACATGTTCCAGCTCTACATGTTTGCTGTTGGTTTTGTATGCCATCTTACAGTGTTGTTCTGAATACCCATGTTTTTTGTATTATTTTGGTTTGTTGAAGAAACCCATAGTTCTTTTGATCCTGTCTCCCTGCTCTCCTGCATTTGGGTCCACACGCTTTCCTAAACACGTTACACCGCTCAAATAAATCACATTTAATCCCTCAATCCTTCTAGCATCATTACAATTAATTAGCTGGTGACTGTGATTTTTATCCAGGGTCATGGTGAGATCAATCCAACACTGAATTCCAGCCTCCAATAGCATGAAGAGTTGGTGCATGGACAGAAAAAGGCTTTAAAATGGCTGAATGCTTGATTTATTTTGCATAATTAAAGTCTCTTATGAGAACCCAGGGTTTGTTGCACCAAGCTCAGGAGCAAGACTCTGTTCAAATGAGGCGTGTGCGTAAAATTACATTAAACCTTATGAAATATTGTTTAGCCGTAAAAAAAGACAATGGTTTTGAAGCCTTGTTAGCCTACCAACATTTACAGAATGGTAGCTAAAGGCACACCCAGTATGTGTGTCAACCAGACTTGTAGAGTAAATGGTGTTGTGTCCTATTATTGCAGTGATGGTATCAAGATATAGACATGTAACGAGATTCTTTGTTTTACATAATGTATTCATTTTATATGCATATGTTTTGTTCAAACACATAGTGGATGGCTATGTAAAGGTAAATGTATAAAATGTATGAAAGTAATTGAGAACTGTTTTTTAGGACAGTCTCTCACCGAGATGTTACAGCACATGGCATTTAGCTAATTCATGATTTGTTGTCTGCTTGAGAACCAAATAAATGTAATCAAACTATCATTCTGTACCATATTTAATTCCACAGTATCATTCTTTTATCGCATTTATTGAATCACATTGTGTTGAATCAAATCGTGTGGAATTGCACTACATCACAAGAGGGAAGAATCATGTTGTATTGTATTTGTAGTTGCTTCATACCTATTGGATTGTTGGCAATGCATCAGATTTGAATGAAGACATGTATACCATCTGCCTCAATGATGGAGATGCATATCCCTAGTTATTTGGGTTACACTGTTTGAAGAAACATTCAGATTTATCAGCCATGTGTTGCCACAGCATTCGGTTGTGCGGCGCATGGGACAGGAATAGCTCTTAAACTGAAACATCTGCTTTTTATGACATATTCCATTTTCGCTAGCTTGCCACAATAAGTTTGGTACTACAGGCAATCGTGGAAGAGAAGCCACATAACACTACAGTACATAACCTTCTCAGAGTCGTCTTTGCTAGGCTAGCCTGAATCTTGTCAATATCTTAAACTGTGTATAAGCTATTTGTGTGTGGTTTAGAGTAAAACTGTAGGAATGGTTCTGAGGGGTTGTGCTGAAGAGGATGGAGGGTATAAACAAACAAACACACACACACAGAACAAAATTATTGTTCTCCCATAACCTCCTTCTCATGCGCTAGTGCCCCCATTACAAAGACCCCTGATCTTTCATCACAGCAAGCTAACTGGCAAATTGTCTCTTGACCGTTGCAGTTGCAGGCTATATTACTGACATAGTAGAGGCAAAGGTGGTCATAGAAAGTATGAGAAAAAGATGTACAGGCATAGGGTTTTATAATTACTTTCCTCTGTTCTCAATGGGCTGCTTGACAACTAATTATTGTTTGCCAGGAAATGGAGAGGTGTCCTTTTCAGAGATGCTCTTCTGTTTTGGTTTACTTCTCCTACTCTTTTTTTTTTTTTTTACATACAGTAGGTCTATGGAGAGAAAAAGCTTACTTAACCACTCTTAAGTGTTGCTTTTCATGTTTTGTATATTGTATGCTAACCCTAACCCGAATCAGCCTATAAAAGCATCAGCCTCAACCAATTAAATTAGCTGGGACCTTTTCTAATTTTTTGTAGGTTAACTGATATCAAGGCCGATAGTTGGTTGACTAACACTGTGCTTTGAGTCATGTCACTCAATTCATTCTATTTTTGGCGAGAAACAAGCGTGTAACAAAAATAAATTCATTAAAGCCACAGGCGTCAGATTATGATAGCAGATGTTATACATGCAGAAACTTTTAATTACAGCAAGGATTTAATAAGGTATTGATTTTGTTTTTGTTTTTTTGCCTTAGTTCATTTACAGCTGTTCAAATGATGCCGCCACAGACCTCCTCTCCACATACTGTGAACAAGGTCTGTCTCCCTTATGCATTCCACAGTCTGATTATAAGGGTAATGTATTGAGTAAATAATAATGATTAATTTAAAATCTGAGCATTGGTTATGTTTTTTTCAAATATTGTGATACTATTTATTGCTATATAGCCATTGATGCATTGATGCCGCATAGTTAATTAGACGTGTTTCATGACTTTAGACATGCCTGTTTGTTAGGAAGCAGTGAGTGACATGTCTTAGGTAAATGGTAAACACAGCCAAATTAAAGCATGTGTTTTTTTTATGACTGCAGAATGGGTTTAACGCATTCTATGATTTCCCTGACAGTCAGATATCCAAGTGATCCAAGCAGTGGTTAGGTAACACTCACCCATTCTCCTCCCACCCTCCTTCACTTCAGATTAGAATTAGAGATTAGAAATACCCCAACAATCCAATGTGTGGAGGGGACCATTACCAGCCTAGGTAGATGCTGCTGTAAATCAAGGGGCAATTTCACTTGGTAGGTGATTGTCTACCTCAGGCAAAGAAATATCAGATGAGCTCAACTCTCAAGTCCACACAAAAATAACATTATCATTCATAGTCATCAGAACAGTTGGAAGGAAAATTGTTTGCTAATGCTGCCATCTCATCATAAGGCATTCTAAGTGGTGATGTAGGTAAAGTAGATATTTCTCCAACGAGATTCATCCCTGATGGTTTTTGTTGGAGATCAGTACATTTCTGGAATGTGGCAAACATGGTTGACCTTAAAGACTAGCCTTGCATGGGCATCCTCTTAATAAATATTGGCATAAAGCTAACATGTCCTTGAAATCGTTTTTTTAATATGATTACCTCACAATGGAGATTAGTATTGTTTACCAATGGTGCTCTGTGAGACACTATACAGGCTCTAAAACCTCATTGGTTAATGTAGTTTGTCCATACACAAACAAAGGCCCAGTTAAGCATTAATGTGATTGCTTTCATTGACTGTATAGAATGCATGTAGGTTTAAGGTTTACCAGATGCTTTTGTCCAAAGCAACTTATTGGGGGGGTTGGTTTTTTTTGCAGTTCTACCACTGAGTTAAACGTATCCCTCCCCAATACACAGTTAACATTTCAGTGTATTACAATGCCTATTAAATATGATTTCATCCAGTCACTTACAATATGCAGCATCAAGATTTTTCCTTTATTTATTCATCAGTTAACTCACGTCTGAGCACACTAGCTTTTTAAGTGCTATGTTTGCAACTGTAGGGGATTATTAGGGGTACACCATGGGAGCAGTGCTGAAAGTTGTCACTAGTGTTTGTATAATTAATTGCATCCCAACATGAAGTGATTAAGAGGAGTAATGATGTTGACATTATGTCTCATCTGGAAATAATACCATCCCCCATGACGGCACAACACAAAGACACCCGAAGTCTACAAAGCAACTGCCAAAGAAACACACCCTTCCTTCCTTCCCTCGATAGTTACTGATCATGTCCATGTTTACTATCTCACCTGTTGGGAGGTCTCACCCTGTCATTGACCTGAGAGGACGAGAGGCAGTGTAAATTAAATGGCATGCTGGAGACAATTTAAGGATTAAAAAACATGATGCAGTCCAATCTTAGGGCATAATCATGGCTCACTGGGGCAGAGTTCTGATTCACAGGGTAAAGGCTTTAAAAACCCTCATCTTTCAGATGGCAGATCATTCCCTCTTAGTAGCTTTCAGGGATGGAAAGTGGCTACTAATTATACTGGGAGGGGATCACCCTCTTTATTACGTACAATGGCAAGAGATGATTAGCGATTTGCTTGAGAGGTTGAGAGTAGGCAGTAGATCTTTTTCTCTTGCTAACGCTAATATGAAAGTAATGATCTCTGTTTTTTCTTCTCAGTTGTTTTCTATTTTTTCACAGTCCAAAGAATCCTTATCTGTTAGGCAATCCTTAGAAGTGAATTTTCAAGGGATACTTTGACAGAGAAAAACATTTCACTATATGTGAGTGAGGGATATGTATCCCATTCCAGGAAAACCTGCTCAGGGCAAGGGTCCCAAAGAAAAATAATTACGTGGAAAGTATTATAATATACGCCTGGTGGAGCTGGCCATGCTGTGAATTCCCATTGTGAGGAATTTCTCTGACTCTCTATGTATCCCAGTGAAGCACAGTATAAATGAATTGTCACATCTAAAGCATACTGTACAAGTCTATCTCTCTCTTTCTCTATATGTCTGTGCCTCTCCATCTCCTGCCCTCTTTCTCTTTCCCTTTCTGCTCTACCCCTGATAACTGTGTCTGTGGTCCGATGCAGAAGGGATCATTATTACATTTAGAATCCAGTAGAGTCTTTCTTTGTTCACTGCTGCTCTACTTCAATGTGGTCCTTTTCGATCCACTTCTTTGTCTAATCCCCTGTAGCTGGGAGTATGCTGCTTGGAGACCCTGAGGCTTCTCTGATAACAAACTCATACTCACTTACATCTCTCTGTCTGTCTGTCTTTCTTTCTTTATGTAAATAGTTTTTAGTTTTTCTTCTTCTTCCTCTTGTAAAAAAATAAAGTTTTGCAACATTTCCACCTCACTCCGGCTCTTTCTCTCTTGTTCCCTCTCTCTCTGACTGTCGTATAGTGAACAAACATACTCCTTTCAATATCTATATTATTTCATTTCATTGCTGCACACTGAGACATAGCTTTTAGGACTGTGCGATGCTGGAACATAATTTGTTTTTTTGATAATTATTTTGGGTGTTAAAACCTTATGGGAGCTTTTAACAGGGTAATCCTCTTACATGAATTCAATTTGTGGGCAGCCTATAAGCCTTGGGCTGGAAAGAGAGAAAATTATAAGGAGAGAGATAGAGACATAGAGAGAGAATCTAAGGGAGAGAACGGGAGAGAAAACGAGAGGTAGAGAGAGAAAAAAAGGGTATGTGAGGGGGGGGGGGGGGGGGAGAAAGAGAAAGTGGACAGGATGGGTAAAAGATGTGTGAAGTGTTGAGATTCAACACCTTTTTATTCCTCAAAAGCTTTATAAAAGGAGAGTGTTTCTCCCCCTCTCCAAGCTGTGACTGTAATATTGGGACACGGGAGGACGCAACACTGAGTTGTTGCATATGACCTCTTATGTAAGCTGACAGTGTGCATATATTAGTGTACAAGACCAGTCTCATCCTTAAATCAGCTGAGGAGCACGTGTGAGCGTGTGACTGTCGGTGTGTGTGTGAGTGTGCATGTGTTTGTGGTTGCACGCTCACTCTTAAACAAACCATGGTGCAAAGCAAAACAGACATCCCAGTGGAACCCGGCTGTTCCTCACACCCCAGTCGAACTTGCACGTCCCCATACTGTACCCCATTGAGTACAGTAGAGAAGCAAGTGAATATGGAGACTCCTTCTGCTCTCTGTGATTTCCTACATTAGGGACCTGATCACGACCTGCTCCAGTAGAGCCAGGCTGTCTTTAATCACTCTGGGGTAATTGGAATTTGCAGGGGATGGTCTTGCTGCTTGGGTAAACTTGTATTAATCCAGGAGGCGTTCAAGTTGAAAATAGTCTGTTCTCTCTGTACCCCGAGAGAATGAACTTGCATTGCATTAAAGTGCTCGTTATAGAAGAACATGAGGAATGGGGAGGGAAGACCTAATAACCACGATTTAGGAGATTTAACTACAGTGCTAGTCACCCCGGATTCATCTAAACTGGACAGGTGTTGGTGATGCTCAGGGAAGCAATTACATAATGATATTATAACCAATTACAGAATTCCCATTCACTTGTTTCACTGTTGCCTGGTACTATTATAGAATTAAATGCTCACAAATTTGTCAGTCACTATAAACTGTACACTCAGCAATGTGGCGTCCTTCATTTCGTGAAACCACTGGACTCCATCAAGGACTTAGGTCTTTGCTGAGATATTTTGATCATGGCTCAAACCCTGCCCTGCCAGACTGATCAAAGGCAAGCTGGTGAGAGAGAGAGAGAGAGAGAGAGAGAGAGAGAGAGAGAGAGAGAGAGAGAGAGAGAGAGAGAGAGAGAGAGAGAGAGACAGCCAGGGGCTTTTTTCCCCGTATTATCTAAGACTTTGTGAAGCTCCTTGTGAAGCTTCTTCAGACATCCCAGCACACTTTATTTGCTCTCTGGTCAAAGGTCTAAGAGCTGTGAACTTGGCAGTATTTTCTTATATGTAATATCAGTTCTACTTATTTTAACAACTCATCAAGTACTTTCTTTAGTATATATTTACATTCTCAATATAATAATATAAGTTCACCATCACACAATATCGGAGTGGAGTGGCATTCATTATGGAACATCTTGTAATTATATGTTTGGGACAAAATAGTTTCCCTGCTATCAAATTGAAACGCTCTGTCCACAATGTTATTTCAAGTCTGAAATGTTGCCTTTGACCCCAAAAAATTATTATCTGTCCTATCAGAATTGACTATATAACAGGGCATCTTTTTGCGAAGTGTCCAGGCTGAAAGCATCAACTGTGAAATGGTTCTTGTCTGGTCTCATCATTGTCAGTGGCGTTGGGGAAGATCTGGACAGAGGCAAGGATGTGTGTGTTGGATTTAACAAGGCGTGGATGGAAGTGACACGCTGATGCTTGTTCCAAGCTGTTCCGACCAAATGCCTCCAGTGAAGACGTGCTTGCTTCGTCGTTGCAGTAGCATTTAGTCATTTTGCAGTCACTTATCCAGAGCGACTTACAGTAAGTACAGGGACATTCCCCCCGAGGCAAATAGGGTGAAGTGCCTTGCCCAAGGACCGAACATTGTTTTGCACGGCCAGGAATCGAACCAACAACCTTCTGATGAGTAGCATGTGCCAGGATGGTTGTGTCTGTCGTCTAACCTCACCTGGTGTGATCTAATTGAGCGCTTGTCATGCACACACACACACACACACACGTATGCTATCACATACACAAATACATGAGCACACAGATACACACACTCATACACCATGTTTATCTCCTTTTAGCTGATTATTACTACGATTATTATTAAACGAACAATATTACAACTTCTGGGTACTGTTTTGGGTGTTAGCACAATTTATTGCCAGGACGAACCCAGAGATATTGTATAGTGCCAATATTGTTCATCCTACGCTGTATTCAACAACCACCATTGGAGTGTTTTGGGTAAATATTTTAAGGTATTTTTATGTGGATAATCGGATAAGCGTAATTTGCATAATTCCGTGGAGTGGATTATAGAGATTTTGTGGGAGAAACGTGTGTGTGTCAATGTTTTTCATCTCCACCTTTCAGCTTGAAACACGCTAGAACACCGAGTTCTCTCTCTCTTCAACCCACATCCCTCCAGCGTGTCATCACATTCCTACTGTACATCCTTCTTTCCACTCAACCTCTACCTCCCCTCTGATTTCCTCACCTTGTCCACCCCTCCATCTCTTTCCCTCTTTATGTCTTTGTGTCTTTAAACCCTTAACTATTTCACTGGGTGGAGGGCTGTTCATTTGACAAACACATTTGCACGCAGGCCTTGGGTTGGGTCAGGTGTGTGCCGGTGCTGATTGGTATTTCTGTCCTCGGTGCACTCTCACACTGCAGGGCTTCCTACTGTTGAACGATGATACGAGTCACAGAGATTTCACTCCACGCTTTTCCTCCAACACGTTTCACAACTGTCTCTCGACTCTTATGAGGACATCAATATTTAGTTGCGACTTTGAGCTTTTAGCTTTGGCTCATAGACAGAAAGATAGAGACAGAGCGCTGACAGAGACCACATTAGTCCACAGTCGAAGGCATGCTTAAGCCATTCTTCAACGTCAAAGAAATTAAATACAAATGTATTTCAAGTCAGCGAGCCTGTAATTTGTAAATCTGATGAATATTTACAAACTTGGATTGGTGAAATAATCGACCTACGGCAGCCTTGAAAGTCCTCCACTGGCAGATGGAGGATAATGTTATCCATAAAACCATCCAGATGTTTCCTAAAGTTAATTCTACACCTCACTGATCTAAGATCACCTACTGCACCACTTGTTTGTTAGATAACATGTGAGTTAGCAATCTTCTTTTTGCATGACTGACACAGTCCCAACGGACCTGTCCCAAAAACCTGGCTCTTTGTGATTGGTGTGTGATGCTAACGCTAATAGGCATATTGCCATAGGCTAGTTAAAAAAAAACTTGTCCATGTTGTGCATTTCTTAGCACGCAATGTGGATAGTGTGGATAGTGAAGATATCATTTTGGCAAAACCTTTTTCCCTGACAATGTGGGAAATGTTGACAACCTTGTTAACCTGCTACCTTGCATTACTTATAACGAGCAACTATGAAAGGAAATTAAGAGACACAGACAGTGTTACTGTAGCAATGATCATAGTTCATAGATCAAAGATCATCTTCAATAGTCTGGAAGAAACGTTGGAGATCGGTATCTTCCACATGTGACATGGGACACCGAGTCATGGTCTGTCACTGACTGGAGCCTTCACTGATCTGGTTACGGAAGACACTTAATGGTGATATGGTGCAAATTAATACATTGAGGAAGATTTGTGAATAATTCAGACGGTGCCGTGCAGGTAAATCTATGGTGATTAAACCCCAATGACACCCTGACTGATTAGCTACCATCCAGTGTATGAACCGTTTGTTTATGATAGCATCAAAGAATGGTAAAAGATGTGATGCGATTGCACGGGTGTTGCGTTAGTCTGATGCTTTCACCTCAGTGGACTAGTGTCAAGCCTTTGTATTGCTCAAAAGGATGGAACTCTTTGATTTTCCTTGTCTGGACCTAAGACTGATTGAAGTGAGAGAATGATGGAAAGTAAAAATGACGGATCTTGGAAAGGCTGGTGTTTCAAAGCTCTCTCCGTCTTGGTGGCTTTTCAAGCAGATCATATTAAACCTAGGACACATGTTCAGAAGGGTTATCGTGTAAGAGGCTTTGTGTAAGCAAATGTGTGTCAGTAAAGAATTTCACAGTCAAAGAAAATACGCTTTTGCTGTCGATCAAAAAACCGAGTGATCTACTCACCTCTCGGATGCGAGTTCAAGCTATTATGAGATCACTACAGTCACCTTACTTTGTATAATCTGTTGTTGGCATCAGATGTACATGCTGTTGAAGATTTTTCACGGTAAAGTCGTTTGGTAAATCTGCGTACTCCAGTGTGGGCTATTGCTCATCATATACCGCACATTAACATTTCAGCAACATCTGCACATCCAGTCAATTAACATTCATGAATAATTGAAAAGGAGTAGGGAATATAACTAAGGTGTAGTGAGATACAAATGGTAAGATGAGGGCGTGCATGCAATCATGTTCTGAGGGACCATTAGGGATTGGCCGGTAAGGGGCGTGGGGGGACAGAGAGAAGAAAACTGGCAGGAGCAGCTGTGAGAAGAAGGAAAAAAAATGAAATGATGAAAAATACGGATTTAGTGGGAGAGGAAAGAGCAGAGCTTCTTGGGTAATTTCATATTGCACTGTAGATCCTGGAAGGTTTTTTTAAGCCACTTTGTGGAACAGAAGGTTTTAAAGATGGCCCTGGTGGGTAGAAAATAAGTAAAAAACACTATTATCTCAATTGTGGGAAATCCAACATACCTTTTTCTCAAGGATTTAATGTAGCATAGACTTTAAATTATTTTGCATTCACCCACAATTTGAACTGTAGAATGCATGGTGACAGGATAGTCTGTATTAAATGCAATTGCTGTTTATTATATTTGAAATGGAAGTCTGTAAAATGTAGTTATGATATAAAACATTCTATCAGTAGAAGTTAGTTTATAAATGATATAGTTATAATTTCAGTCATCGCTAAAACCATTGCAAAAAAAAAAGACTATGAATATTGATTTAGGGCTCGATCTGTACCTCTGGTTAATCTGTTCTGGAGAGAGTAATATGGCATAAACTGACAAAGCTTTAGAGAATACACTGCCTCAGAAACCAAAATAGCTATCATAGTTTTTCCCAGAGGAAATTAGCCTGGCCTTCAAATCCTTGAGGAACAGTAGCCTTGCTTGGCTTACTCACAGACATCACCCAGTAAAGATTTCAGAGAGGCCTGCATTTACAATGGAACATTGTAATTGATTTTCAAAGGATTCTTACAAGGGTAAACAAAGCTGTCTTTATCGAACAACAACATCATCAGTATAGCTGTCAGAATGATATAAGATATTAAAGAGGTGTTTTCGTAAAGTTGCAGATTCTGAGGAGTCAACAGTGAGAGTAAAGCTCAGATTCTTCCCCGGTAAAAAATCAATATTTTCCTCTAAAGCACTTTTAAATATCAGGATCATGAATAGGTGAGCTAGCACTGGCCATTCTGTTCATTTTGTATACTATGCTGTAAACACCTTGAGTGTTTATCCAAAATACATAGTTTGACAAACCAGTGGTATCTTATTTCACATTCTGAATATACCCTTCCTTGAGTCAATCATGAAAGTATCCATTAATAAAGCGTTCTGTTTTTCCATGGAATGACCATGACACTAGAAAGGTTTTCACTAGGGCAGGCAAAGAAGCCAGCATCTGGCACTTAAGTCACATGATCGTGTCCTTAAGTAGTTAGTGATATTGCCAGAGTTCATCACTGGGCCCATGTTTAATTAACTTCACAAATTGCAATAAGCCTCTGGCCTAGTAATTCCAAGGTACATTAGTCCTCCCCTGTGTGCTGTACATATGCATTACACTTTATTTGTTCTCCCTGCATCTAATAAACTTTCATATGTTCAAGCTGTAACACAAAGATTTTTCATATATTTGTTACCAACAAGGTGTAATTGAGGTTTAAAATATAGGAAAAGTGTTCATAATGTCATTTTATTCTTTCTACCAGTGCTTGAGCCAAATGGAAGAGAAACGTTGACTCTGGCAAGCAGTGTTGTGAACAGATTGGACCTTTTATTCAATTTGCAGGTTTTGGAGAGTAACCACCCAGCTTGTCAGAACGAATACATCTCAAAAAGAAGCAAAATCATGAGTATTTTCAGAAATGTGTCCTGATACTGTTTCCTTTAAGAGCAAAGCTGTCGCCAGGTGTGCATCGCTGGCCAAACCTTGTCCCCAATCCCAGCCGTAGTCCACCTCAGCCATAAATCATCCCAGAGCTGAGAGCTAATACAGAACAAGCACAGCAGTGTTTCACTCTGAGCTGTCTGCAGGGCCTTTGTCAGTGAAGGCACACTGATATCCACACGGCAGGAGTAACACTATGGTCTGCAGCACCAGCCTGTTGTTTGTTAACTCTCAACCCATGTCACCTGACAGATAGGGGGGATTTTAGGGGACACTCATTGTGTTAGTACTGACAAGGAGGATGAGTGAGCTGGTCGGTTTTACAGTTTGTGTAAAAGTTACATAAGACCATTACCCCAGTCCTAAACGTGTTTCTGTGGTTTATGTGTGTGGTTTTACACGTTTAGTACAGTAGGTTTTCGTCATATGTGCGTACTGCAAAATGTGCTGAAAAAGTACAGATGTACAGTAGCATAGCAAATGTCCATATCCCTTCTATCAATGAATAAGGTGAAAATGGTTTCGAACACATTGTCCAAAAAAAAGGAATTTTCATACCATTTAAAATCAATCAGTCATTTAAAATACTAATACTAGTGTCCAACCCACTGCATATTTAATGAATGATAATGAACGACTATGTTTAGATTTAGATGAGGTTTCCTTAGGGACACTTGTTTTCTGGACGCCCTTTTCCTTCCAAATAAACTTCCCCAAAGATACAAACTTAATCATTTTGTAATTCCTCTTCCATTTCTTAATTAGATGTTTTAACTTGCTGTGCAGCAGTCGCTTGCAAAGGTCAATTAGATAATTAATTCGTTTAGTATAGTTAATGGCTTTGAGCTGCACGCTAATTGTTGTTGCTCCGATTATTTATTTTGCCAGGTTTTCTTTATTACCACCTGTTAAACCAGGGGTGTCGAACTCCGGTCCTCGAGGGCCGCTGTCCTGCATGTTTTAGATTTTTCCCTGCTCCAACACACCTGATTCAATTAAATGGTTTGTTATAACGACCCTTCATTCAAATCAGGTGAGCTGGATCAGGGAAACATCTAAAACATGCAGGACAGCGGCCCTCGAGGACCGGACTTCGACACCCCTGTGTTAAACCATCAAGTAAAAATACTGTTGAGAGAGCAGTCTGACTTATAGTCTGATAGTGACTAATTGGGAATGCCAATTACGAACACTAATGGCCTGACCACCATGTTGTTTCACTAAGTGTTTTTGGACGATGAACATCCAATAGACAAATGCCCTCACAAGCAAAAAATGCAAATACATAAACAGACAAGTGCAATGCAGTCAACTGAACACCTTGTCTCAATATATCTCATCACTTGTCCTTTCCATATTATTGTGCCTTAAACATTAAACTGTGATTAGCTGTTAAGACCACACACACCCAGTCACTTGCTGTGCTCCTGCACTTTGGAACCAAGAGCACACAGACAAGCATGGTGGGATGGCGGCCAGTACTCCTTTTATCTTTAAACACAGAATCAAGTTAAAGTACATCCATGACCTCAAATGCAGTATACATGACAGTGCAGCAGCACGTACAAATGAATGTGTTTTGGCAGTTGAGCACATCTGTGGGCCTGCGTTCATGGGTCTCCAGTGTCGCATCTGCTCCAGTTTCTTCCTGCTGTGGGTCGATGAATCTCAGAGATAGTTAACAGAGAAGAGCTCTTTATGCGTTTGGCCATCCTGTATTGACAGGATTCACACCGTGATGTGATTTTGGGATTGATTGCTTCTCCCCACTGTGGTAGGAAGTATACTTACCTGCTAGGAGTGTTTGCTTTGGTCTTTAACGCACACAGTGTTTACACACTGTGACATTCCCAAAGCGTCGGAACCTCCCCAGTACTTGCTACACCAGGAAGAGCTGCCCAAAAGAGGCAAAGAAGACCTGGTTCCTGCTCCCCACTCTAACGAGCCACACTGCTGCAACTCGTTTCCCAATCAGAACCCCACTTTCCCACCAACATACCCCCATCTCCTCTCTCTCTCTCTCTCTCTCTCTCTCTCTCTCTCTCTCTCTCTCTCTCTCTCTCTCCCCCTCCCTCCCTCCCTCTCTCTCTCTCTCTCTCTCTCTCTCTCTCACACACACACACACACAGACACTACACAACTCAACCTGAAACTGTTTGCAGTGAGACTTTCATTTTGAAACCCTCAAACGTGTTTTCCAAGGTAAGTTTGAGAACTCACAGAGGCTCAGAGTGTAAAATGAGTCCATTGTGTCAGCGTTCCTTTCAAGCTATCTCCGTCTCCTCTGCAAATCACTTTAACGAATGAACACACATGACTAATTGTTTGGAGAGTCCAAGTGATTACCTCTGCGAAGTGAAGTACGGGGAGTGAAGTGAGGCGGAGCACTGCTCTCCATGAAAAGATATTGCTTTCATGGGAAAAGAGGAGAGATGGCATCTCTCCTCTTTTTATTTTATATTATTTTGTTATTGTTTCTACAATGCTCTTTTGTCAGTTACACATAAGTCAAACCGTATACTGCGTTAAAAAGAAAAACGTGTCAATAATTTGGCCTGTCGGTCTGTTTACTTCCAATTATCACCTTCTGAGCTCTTATCAATACTGTAGCCAATCAATACTCGACTGTAGCATTGATAAATCAGAGATCCCTTCTGCATAGAAAATACTTAATGGATTTTCCCTTAATTAAATGTTTTGAGCAGGAACAACTGAAAAGTTTTCCAAAGATGTACCCACAGTGCAGTATTAACATCCTATTACTACCTCATAATTGCTGATGCTGATATGTTTCAAATAGTAAAGGGTCTCACACTCTAAAGTTGGATTTGGATGGTTGGTGCCTGAAGCAAACGTCTGCACACCCTAGTTCGTTCTGAAGTCAAAGAGATGGAATCTGTGTATCTGTGTAATCTCTGTACCAGCCTGTTCTCCAGTGAGTGACATAGTTCGATATATACACAACACAACACTACTCTTTCAAACATTAGAATGCAGTTCAAGGTGTGTTTCAGCTGGGGATCATTATGAATTCCCCTGTTGTCTGGGCCTCTTAAAACACATTCCCTTTACTTTGACCTTTGTTCAAAAGATGAAATGAGTCTCGGGCGACTGCACACTCACCTAGCAATAAATTCTATTTCTTCGTTTTCATTTTTTTAAATGTCATCCCATTCTTCTTTGTTTTTATCTGGTAGCTTGCATCAGAATACAGAAGGAGCCATGCACTCATTAATCTACGTTTCCGGTTTCACGACCTCTGAATAACAACGGATTCTTCATGCGTTTGTCCTTTGAATAACAAAAGCCCATCATACAATAGCAATGATCTTCACTTGTGTTCGTTGTATTCCCTTTTTCACCCTGTCTGGATTCTCCAGTGTCAAATGGTAATGTGTACATACCTCCAAGGTATGTAACTAAACATTGCCTTTTTAATCCTGAAACACATAAACGTGATTTGTCTCATCACATTTTAGAGGAAGCCCATGGCGCTACTCTGACTGATCTACTGCTAATGATTCTGCAGTGTGCAAAATTGGTTGAGAAAATGAATTTGCTTTAGGCCACAGGCAAGACTGGCAATATGTAAATGGATTTCATTCACTACAGGCCTGTCTAAAGCGCTGAAGAAGAGTAACTTGAATGTCACAAGTCCAACATGCTTTACTGTCAGTCGATACCGGACCTCAAGTATGACTGGCTGTGACTGAGCCTTCGCCAGTGCCCCTGCCCTCATTCACACATGTGATCACAGTAAGTTAACCAATCAGGAGGAGCGTCCGACCTCTGACATCACGGCTCCTGAACTTTAATCATTGGAGACATTAAGCACTTCTCTGTCCATGCAGTGGGTTAATGTTGCCATTAGAAACCCATTACTCACCAGTGAGACCCTGGGCTCTTTCACTCCAACAGAAATACACCAAATCCTTCTCCTCACAGCCAACAGGATAATTAGCATGCGAACCCGTAGAGAATGGAATGCTATAGACCCATATTAATCACTGAGCCGCATACACACAGACATAAGTCAACATGGGCACCATTAACCATGTCACAAAGCATCGACCATGTGTGTGTGTGTGTCTGAGTCCTTAGGATAGAGATAAAGAATGTGTGAATAGAAATGTGTGCTTCTGAATTTAATCTCAACAAACCTACTTTAAATTGCCTTCCTAAAACTTTCCCAGTTGTTAGCATTCATTCATGGAACTCTGGCTATCTCTACTGTACTCTGATGCTTTCTTTCTTTTCCTCAATCTGTGAAATCCCATCGACCAGTCTGTGCAGTTCAGCAAGACGGCGGCTTCCTATGGCAGGTGTTTCATAGCCCCTCCTATAAATACCTATAAACATATTTCACCATAAATATCATGAAGCTGCCACTCCGAGGCTGTAATGGATTCCAGTGTGCTGTGGAAGGAGGGCAAAGAAGATTGTTAAAGACATGGCCTCCATCCCACACCTGTTCTGACATCAGATGGATGGCTGTAATGTAGGTTCTCTTCACTCAGGCAGCCCTGCCAGTTGGACTGGGAAACCCCGAACACCCATCCCTCTCAGCTGGATCTGTCAGGTACTATGCGAGAAGGTCTTCACATGGGAGACTGATGGGTTGAATTCTCAGAGGTAAGATTTGAAATACACTCCAGGTGAACTACTATAATACAGATAATATTATGGTAACCCTAACGTATAGGATTATGTACCAGCGTGAAAGCATAACTTTAATGGGACACAAGTAACACAAGTAATAATTATCAACATGTAGCAATGTTTTTTAACAAGGAAAATGTATAACATCAGAATAGAGCAGCACAGATCAGCATAATGCCAAGCTCTGTGTTTTGTGTGTGTGTATGTTCCCCACTCTATAGTCCTCTCATATGATGCAACTGGATGCAATTTTGCTTTGTAATCCTCTGAACACAAATACAAGTTTGATGTTTGTCAATTTCACTGCAGCCAATCAAATTTATATTCATAAGGGCCGTCTAACCCTATTGGGAGATCAAATGACCTTTGCATTGCGTGCAGATTTTGTGATACTTTACTCATATTATTGTAATGAACATATGCGTAGAAATTGACTCTAGATATTTTCCGAAACATTTTACATAATACATTTAATTAACAATATGTTTAATAACAATAACAAGGTGCTACAATTACTCATAAAGTTATCTGGTATAATACATTTCTTTATGGGAAATGGTGGGGCTTGGAAATATAATACAAGTAAACACAAAGTTGTGGTTTTAAAATCTTGGCGAAGGCTAAACTTCACCTTTGGTTAATATTAAGTATTCCTTGTGTAGACTCATGAGGGTTAACAGCTCTTAACGACCTACATATATCCCACACAATACCAATCATCTGATGCAGGCTTTAAACAAAGACAGACACACATACATACATGCGAACAGATACACGGTAAAGCTAACCAGTTAATGAAGGCTCTATGGGATTCCTGCTATGTGCTGGTACTGCAAAGCCTTGGTCTTGGGATTGTGACATCATCATACAGCTCCTTTTACCCTCCCAGTGTCTCTCATGCCCTCTCTCCCTCACTCAGGCTCAAATGAAACAGCTCCAGCATCCCCAGCTACTCTGGCTGTGAGGGCGCAGGGTGCCGGAGGAGGGAGTGAGGGGGGGGGGGGTGGGGGGGGATGACAGCCCGCTGCCTGGAGCTGTGTGGGAGAGAGATGGGACTGGGAATAAGGGATGTGGTGCGAGAAGTGGAATTTGGGTGGGTGAATGGATGGGGGGGGGGGGACAGGAGGGGGGAGCGGGGGTTGTGTCAGAGAGGTGACGTTTGTGGGTCTGTGTGCGTGTCTTTGTGTGTGTGTCTGTGTGTTGGGGGGGGTGGGTTACAGCATTTGACATGGGAAGACTTGTAACCCAGAACAAGTGCAGGTGTGCAGGTGTGCATGTGTGTGCGTGTCAACCTCGCAGCACATTTGAGCTGGCCTGCCATGACAGTAGCATAGTGGGAGAACTTAATGCATTCCCTTCTCTCAGATGCACCTTCCATGTGCACTCTCGCTGAGAGAGTGAGAGAGAGAGAAAAAGCGGCTTTGGGAATTTCTTCTTTCCAAAAGTGTCAGAGAGGATTAGCTCGATGTTGAGTGGAGTTTTGAGAGAGGTGGTGTTAACATGAGTATTGAATGTAATGGCTTCTATGATGTCATGCAGCATATTTAGCACTTCATACAGTAGTTTACAGGAACTATTGACAGCTTTGTTGTTTTGTTGTTGTGATGTGGGAGGTTGGAGAGGAGGTGAGAGTAGCCGTGAATCTTGTGGTTTTTCAATGGCGTTTCATACTCAAATACTTTTTCAATGGAACTTTCATACTCAAAATTGTTTAACTACATGCTGTTATGGTTCTTCCCTTTGGGACTTATTTAGTTTTTCACAATGTGTGCTTCATGTTTTGGTTACCAGTAATGTTTGGGGCTGTCTCGTTTTTATGATCAGTGACCTATTCACTTTTGTAAAGCTCTCTTTTGGAAGTCGCTTTGGATAAAAGCGTCTGCTAAATGCACACATGTTAATGTAACTACTGGTATTATTGCATGTTTTTAGTAATTCTACAACAGAACTAGAACAGGCTGCAGTTGGCTGCTAACGATGGTACAATCATACTATTTCTAAGTGATTGGACACAAGAGGAGTAGGAAGACATGCCAGAGAAAGGAACGTGCCTCTCAATTAACATCAATATAAATAGGCTTGGGGAAGAATAAAAGCTTGATTAATCTGCTTTTTATATTAATACACACAATTTAATTATCTTTGGTCAATTCAAATTCTCTCTTCTATTAAATGTACCACTGTGGCAGTGGAAAAAGCAGGTGCAGGAAGGGAATTTATACAATTTTGAATCAGACAACCATTTAAATTAGGCCACTTTTTCTGGTAAATGGCCACTTGTAGGTCCATTACCCACTACCATGAGTTACTTCCCCTGAGAGAAAATTAATGACCACTCTCTTTAGCCCAGCTTCAGATTGCACAGTTATTGCAAAGTGAGGCTATTAATCATTTCTATGGACCGTCAGAAGAAATTGTTCATTTTGTAGTCTGAAATACTGTCTGATTACCTTTTAGGTTCTTTCTACTGTATTATTTCAAGCAAATTTCAAACATACAAAGATGTTCAAATAACAAAAGGGCCTTTTTCATGGAGTCTCCTTAGCACAGCCAACGATGACATTCAATATGTGGGTGTTGATGCAGTGGAAATATTCCATTGCTCGTGGCAACCATTTTGAAAGCTCAGGAATGTAACCGACCACATGGGCAGCAGGGAGTCTTGACCCACCACATAATTGTAGACAAGGTCACTGCAAAGGCCTGTCACTGCGGGCTGGGAATTCATTTGGAATGTGCGGACACCACTATGGTGCTGCAACACACGTACATGTTCCCAGCTTCCATCGACCTCATCATTTAGCTAAAGGTTATCTGTCTGCCTGTCGGAGAGGTAGAGGGAGGTTTCTGAGACTGGATGTGAAGGAGCCAGCTCTCAGGGGAAAGGGACGGAGGTCCAGTCAGTTGGCCCGTCTCCATCAAGACCAGTGATCAATAATGTCAGAGGTGGCGTATCCAGGTATCCTGAAGGATATCTGTTGTCGTGGGTGACCTGTCGCCACTGACAACTGTGTCGTTAGTGGCCAGGAGGGAGGTACTGATGTTGGCCGAATAGTGACAATGCCTGCCATTATCAGTGTCTCCAAGCAACATGCAGGAAAGGTTGTGGAGTCAGGCTTGCCTGGTGACCGCTGAGGCACTTCTTTTGACCTCAGTGCTTGAGGTCACAGGTCCTGTCGTACAAAAATGAAAATTATTGGGCATTTTATTATATTGCAGCCATTATTGTTGAGGTAAAGTTGGGGCGATAGAGTCGATAGGGCTCCTGCTGATCCATTGGTAGTCCGTTAAGGTACGTGGTCGTGTAGTAAGGACATGGTTTTCACCGTTTTTCCGCTCAATTCTTCTTACTGTTGACAGACGTTTTGCTAATCTGGGTTCAGCTGATGTATTGTAAAGCTGCAGTTAGGATGTCTAATGATACATCTGAAAACACAAGAAATAACAATTTTCCATGTTTAGGCAGCCCATCTGTGGAGCTGTTCAGTCTTCATTCAAACGACAGGGATAACACCTATTCCACAGTATCATTTATCAGCTGTACCATCCTGTCAGCGAGGTAAACCCTTTGTTATGAAGCCAACAATGTTCCCCAAATAGAAAAGTTTTACTACTTCACCGAAAAACTTTAATGATGAAGGGGATGGGATTCAGTACAACAATAAGATGAAGAGCAAACTCCAAATGGATGACACAGAGAACAAGCTTGTTTTTCTCATTTCCTCTCATTGATGTTTCGACATGGACCGTTTATCCAATATTTTGTTACTTGTTTTTTTCTTCTTTTAATTGAATGACATCCTTGAGGGCTTCATAGAACAAAATAGAAGCCAGGATAAATCATAACAGATTTTCTTTCCAATTATTCTGGTGCAGTATATATGTGCATTTTGCAGGACTTGTTTTGTGTTTTAAAGAAAGGGATAGTAGGGAATGATATCCATGTCCATAAGCAGTCTTATCCTTGTACCCTGGGCTTGTTCATTATTCTACAGGGCATTCAAGAGGGCCAGTCGAGACAATACACCAGGTCCAATGCATTACTGGGTCCAGGATAACAAGCTGAACTTGGAGTACATTATATATACAGTACAGGCCATGTAGAGATTCGGCATTTTTTTCAACAAAAGTATTCTGTCAGTGTTGATATCTTGCCGTGTTACACATGAAACCAAAACAGGAAAATACTTACAGTACCTGTGCTGGAAATTGAGAGAAACGATAGAAGAAATTTCCCCTGTTTAGGAAATCGAGTTGAGTAGCGCTTCAAATTACCTTTGAGACTTGGCATCTCAAAGAGGTATACTTTTGGAATTGATTTTATTACATGGTTCAGCGATGCCATTGTGAAGGTCATGGTATGGTCAGACCAGAGTTGTGGACCGGGTCAGAGTAAACTTGCGGCATTGTGTCTATTTATGATGCGACAGGCATCGTCAAGGGTAACTCTGGCGCCCACAGCACTCTGCTTTCATACTAATTGAATTAGCCCCACCTCCCTGTCTCATGTCCCCACGTTGTCTACTGGACCAGGAATTAGTGCCTGCTGGGAAAAGAAGTCCTTGGTGAAACGTGACACGCAATGACAACAGAGTTATTTCTGAAACAGATTAGAGAGTTTAGACTGACCTTAGTGCATAGTGGCAAAACCAGTTGGCTGTAAATTTGTGGTTAAGTTTGGGCCCAAAAGATAATTTCCTTGTCAGGTCCCATGATCTAGGGAACATCAAGCTGTCATGTCATAGGAAACATTGCAACAAACCCCTCCCACAACCCCCCATCACCACTGAATAAATAGTTTACTTGTTTATGTCCTGGACTCCAAAGTGGTTCATATAATAGGTTAAGTGTACCATAATTGGAAAGCCTACACTGTCTCTCAAATCGCAAAATACTTGTACAGCTGCTCTTCACACCATACAAACATCCCACTTATATCACCACAAGAGGCACGGGCAAGCAGACTGTATTTCATCATACATTTCATTCACTTCTAACTAATTAAACATGTTTAAACATGTCAAACAAAAGTGAAGGGAATAAGTTCCCTCCATTTTGGAGAAGGTTCCAGTTTCAATTCCCTCCATGTCTTTTGAGAGTATCTGCAGTGGTTTGTTTTCAGTATTCCTCTCACGAGTTCAGAGATTAAGTTGTTACCGGGTGCTCCTCTGAGTCTTTATGTAAATATCCACTTTACTCTGCTTCTATCAATATTTTTCATGATGCCTGTTGAGACAATCCACAGATAAGGTCTCAATATTCTTTTGGTCATTAATCAAGCTCCAGGCGGCTCTTCCCCTCATCTGCTACAGGAAGTTTTACTTACCCAACAAGGAAAGAGACAGTGAGGAAAGTACACCTGCTTGCTTCATCACTGCAATACTTCATTACCAAGCCTGACAGTTGTCATTGATATGCTGAAGTGCGTGTGGGGATTTGCAGTCAACATTGAACATAGACTGTTTCCCTGTAGAATATTGAATTACATAGTTTGCACATGAGCAAAAGCAATGAGCCACCTCCAGCAAATGCACAAATGAACCATGGACAAAAGCAGATTTGTTTCCCTAGAATCAGTCAATTTCCCAGAGAGAAGTTGATGATGCTGACTCGACATTGGATCATTTGCTACCAGATGGCCCAGAGTCGGTCGCTGTCTGTTTGGTCTGGACCTCGTCAGCACTGATGACTGTTGGGCTCCACGGGTTCCCAAAGTCAGCCCAGAAGTTTCCTTTTCTCAACATCTGCTACCGTCCCTGTCTGCAGAGGGAAAAGGGGTCAAGGGTGATTACCTCAGTGACTGTATTATCAGCTCATCATCTCATCATGGAGATCCAGCCCTCGGCCATGGGTCTGACACCACTTGCTCATCTCTACCAGGCTGGTTGGTCTCCTCTTCCCACAAAAGCCCCTTCCTGCTGGGAGAGAGGAAGGATTTACATGGGGAGGGGGGGCTGTCAACACAGATCAGCCAGCCAGTAGTATTCCCTCATAAATGTCATTATTTACTGAATATATGCAACTAGGGCAACCAAGACCAAAAGAAGGAGGAGGAGAAAGGGCAGGGGAGGAGGAGAAGGTGGTATATCTTGGACAGGAAGGAAGAAAATTAGCAGGAGGTTGAGGAGGTGAAAGGAAAGGGGGATATGGAGGAGGAGGAGGTGTATTGACCTCCCGGAGGAGCTTGGTTAGTCTTCATGGGTGAGCTGTCTCTATTCCTTCATCTGCATGTCTTTCCCTGCATGTCTCTGTGTCCTACCCTCTGCAGGTCCTGGTACTGGTTAAAAAGCTGCCTGGATCCACGTGATGACTGAGAGACAAGATATGATGTCAGAAGAGGACCTAATTGGGGACCTGACTGGGGCTGAGGCCGACCATACGAGCTGGGCAGCTCCTATTGGCAGCTTTGGGTGAGTGAGTGGAATTGTCGTGGTAGTCTTAAACACAATAGGCTTCTCCAAGATACCAAGTGTGTGTAAATATAGATATACTTCTTTCAATGTGCAAATGTGGATCTACTTTTTCAAGGAATAGGTTATAGAGCGGTATATATAATGAAGATATGCATTTTTTCCTGACACCCTGACACTCTTTGGCCCAATGCCATGTTGGTGGTTCCCTAGTGGGCATTCACCTATGTAAAGGCACACTGGGTGAACAGATGGACAGCCTGCTATCTCCCTAACCACATATATCCCTCTCTCTCTCTCTCTCTCTCTCTCTCTCTCTCTCTCTCTCTCTTTCACTCACTGAATCAACAAATAAAAGCTGAGATTACTCCTTTGAACCCCTACTACTCATAATCAGGAGTACATGGTACCTCTAAGCTACATCTTTATAAACCTCAACTGCTTCATTGGGCTTTGCACAACGGTTTTGCACAAATTAAGTCCAGTCAGCCACTAAGGCAAAATTATGATTTCATTTTGGACATGGTGCAGGCTAAGACTAATACCGCCTCTGAGCACCTGTGTTCCATCTCATAGACTGTGATGTGTTCGGGGAGGTAAAGTCACCTTTCTGCCCGCTTTTGCTGATCAAGCACCTGGCGAGGTGGTGGGTAACACTTCTGAAATGTAATTAACAGACTCCTCAGAATGCCCATTCACTTGTGAATACCAAGCACTTACCACTGGACGGTGTAGCCGAGCGTGACAGGGAATGTGGTGTGAGTTTGTGGTGGATTTTTTAAGTGTCTCGAACTACGTTGCAAATACAAAATGTCAAGCCTGGGAAGAAGATTTCATATTTAATCAGTTGGACTGCAGTGTCAAGGTCGAATCAAAATGTAAATCTCTATGATGGTTTGGTTTATGTCGTTTATATATTTTCTTCTTCAGTCCCTTCTGTCTCTGTGTCTCTCTCCCTTTCTCTTTATTTCTCTATTTCCCTTCAGCTCTGTCCTCCCTCACACTGTCTGAAGCTCAGCCAGAAACACTGCTCAGCAGAATATCCTAATAGTGTGAGAAATGAATTGTTGTCTCCCATAAAAAAAGTTAAGCAAAAGGCAAAGTTTGTTTAATCTAAAGTTTTGAAGTTTATCTCAACCATGCCAACCTCAAAGTTTCTGAAACCAACAGATATTTGCCCAGA
This sequence comes from Hypomesus transpacificus, assembly GCF_021917145.1. Classification (NCBI taxonomy): domain Eukaryota; kingdom Metazoa; phylum Chordata; class Actinopteri; order Osmeriformes; family Osmeridae; genus Hypomesus; species Hypomesus transpacificus. Next base: position 8,880,687 of record NC_061081.1, on the reverse strand, counting down.
AAGACCCAAGTGCATACCATTATTTGTTAGTTCAAGTGGAGAAGGGGAATCCCAAAACAATGAAAGAAAATAGAATTACAATAACAATAGGTTTCCTCCCAACGGATGACTCCTAATAAATCACTGCGTAATGTATTTTATTTTCCCAATTCATCAGATTCAAAATGTGATAGATCCTGTCAGAGGTAGAGAGCTCTGAGTGTTAGCTCACAATGCAAATGTACCATGAACAGTGGACCAGTCTGTGAGAAAAGCTAAATAAATATGATCGTTACAATACACCGACATCCAACTAGAAGCTCTCTGATGTGCTCCCAGGACCCAACATGCAATGCTCAGATCTTGGTTCTTTTCAGGTTTATTGTTTGATTATGATGTATACTTCAGCCAAGGGGATATTTTAGAAAACAGGTTGTTAGGAAGCACTCTGTGTAAGAGACACAACCACATAATGGTGTTTCATGTCTTGCTGATATGTTGCTATGTTGACATTTGTAAGTATACCCCTATACATTCCTTTTTGTTTGGCTTTGGCACATTTGTGTTCATTATTCCTGATGGAATCCTTCATGTGACGGCGGCTAAACC
>NC_061081.1:8575099-8577599 GCF_021917145.1 Hypomesus transpacificus | reverse complement strand
TTGTGTATTTGACCAGACGCGGCAATGATCTCTCACCCCGGAGCCACAGAAGCGTCCCAGGCGGTGGTGAGTTGGAGTCGTAGCCGTCGTACAGCTCGATGTAGTCGTAGCCGCAGTCCGCCTCCTCCTCCACCTCGAAGGTGGTGAAGGTCAGCTCGATCCCGTAGCCCTGCTCGGCGGTCAGGAGCCACTCACAGTCTGTGTGGCCAGGGTAGTTGTTGTCCCCAAACTGGGAGTGGGAGTACAGGTTCTTCTGACGGCTCTCCGCTTTCAGCCGGCCCCCGCACTCTGCAGGGAGAGGGAGGGAGGGAGGGAGGGCGGAGGTGTACGAGCGTGGAACAGAAGAATGGAGGATGGTATGAAGAAGGAGACATTGTTAGATCATTTGTAAATAGGGAGACAAAACTGAAAACAAAAGCCCTATAGAATTCCAATGTATTATTGCTGTGATTAGTGTAGAACTTTATCTAAGTCATCTAAGTCAAAAGGAAACAATGTCTTTGTTTACAGTTTTATACCACTGGAGGGAGCCAGCACACTGTTCTCTGTCAGTCCTTGTTTGAGACCAGTAGTTATTCCCAAAAGGAATACACGGACACACGTACCAGTGGAATGTGTGGCCTGGAATCCCTTCCTCTGAACAGAGGCGTCGGAGATGAAGCGCAGGTACATCTTGTTGCCCGTGGAGATAAGTGGTTCAGGAGTCTTGCTGCCGCACAGCCGACCCAAGATGGCGGACGTGTCGCCGTCACCGTCAAAGGCCTCCAGGTGGTCGTACGCACACTCCTGGTGCTGCTCTATCTCAAACTCACTAAAGGACTGGAGACCAGGAGGAGGAGGAGAGAGAGACAGCAGAGAGAGTGAAGGAGATAAAGAAAGAGAGAGTTAAGGAGCGAGAGAGATATACAGTAGAGAGAGTGAAGGAGAGAGAGAGATACAGCAGAGAGAGTGAAGGAGAGAGAGAGAAAGAGAGAGAGATACAGCAGAATGTATGGAGAGAGAGAGGGAGAAATATACAGTGGAGAGAAAGAACGAGAGGAAGCGAGGGAGAGAACGAGAGGGAGGGAGAGAGAGAGAGTGTGAGGGAGATAACGAGAAGGCAAGAGAGGAGAGGAGGGGGGGGGGGGGGTTTAAGGAAAGAGGAGGCAGAGGGGCAAACGAAGACACGAAGGGTGCATCGTTAGTTCCCTCATTAGCGCGTCTTCAAACAGAAGCGTTCCTCTCCTCCTCTGCCCCGTGTCCCCTCCGTCTCTGGCTCCTCTCCTAATCACTCGTCAACAATGAGATGCACAAGACGCAGCGATGCAGAGGAGGACAGACAGAGCTGGGGGGGGGGGGGAGGGGACAACTTTCATGTCACTGCTTTGAATTCACGGCTGTTTAGACCTCGTTTAGGTCAGGGTTTGACTGGGAGACGCACCGACTGACGTGAAACAAGCTCCCTAATGGGAGCCTGACGTTCCTGGCTCATTAATGATAGACGTGGGGAGCGTTTCCTTGACGTTGGAAAAGGTCGTGTTTTGCCCCCATGTGAATATGCGTTATATGCAGCTGGCCTGGGAACGCCTTGGGGTCCCCCAGGAAGAGCTGGCGGAAGTGGCCGGGGGGAGGGAAGTCTGGGCCTCCCTGCTTAGGTCGCTGCCCCCGCGACCCGATCCCCGGACAAGCGGCAGATGACGACGTGAATATGCGTCACCTGGTTATCCTTACACACACACTCAAATACATACACACTACTGTCCAACTGTCTACGGAGGGTTATTCCCCAGGAGAAAACCTCAACCACATCTAGAGGACAGAAACCATTGATCTTTCTTAACCGAGCGGAAAGAGAGAGCGAGAGAGACAAAAAGTGAGAGAAAGAGCAACAAGGCGAGAGAGAGAAAGTGTGTGAGAGAGCTGGGAGGTATCCCTCTGAGGGGAGTTTATTATTGAACAAGGAAGTGTTTAATTCTTGGGTCTTGATGGCTTCCAGATGTTTCTGTTAGGAAGGGGGCGTCTGTGCACTGCCTGACATCATCACCGGAGTGAAGTTGCAGTAAGGACCCAACCTCAAAAGAAGTACCTCACACACACTCACACTATCTTGTGTGTGAGTGTGAGTGTGTGTGTGTCCAAACAAATGTGTACAAAAACAAAGTCTATCTGGAGAGTGAACTATACCGAGAGGTATATGACCTTCTACTAATTCTCATGTCATCACCATAGAATGGTCCGTAAAATGCCATCCGTAATGACAAAAACACACATCACCTCAAACACACACACACAGTTGGGTACAAATGAGATATTGTTGGCTGATGATGTGGAGTTTATCCGGTTACATAAGCAGTAATGAGGGATTATTATGGAAGATGACAGGTGATGAGATATGGAAGGTTAAACATGCACACACACACTGTACGCTCAACATGTGTCCATGTGTGTCCATGTGTGACAGTGTGACGAGTATGGATGTGTGCACGTGCGTGTGTGTGTGATCTTGACTGACCGGCTGGCT